>NC_057796.1:439243658-439250894 GCF_018294505.1 Triticum aestivum
GGCGGCGAGCTCCTTCAGCGGCGGGGTCGGGCGGCTCCGGCGCGGTTCCTGGCGGTTTCGGGTCGGGGGCGGTGTGAGGTGAGGGCGGCGGCGGGGTGGGGAGTATATATGAGGGGGGGTGCCTTGGGGGAGGGGCAAGGGGCGGCGGCGACGAGCGGGACACGGGCGGCGGCGGTCTCCAGGTCGGGGACGGCTCGGGCGGTGGGCTGGGCCACGCGGCTGGGCTTCGGCCCAGTTGGCGCTCGCACGTTTTTTTAAAATAATTTCGCCGAACCTAAAAAAAATCATAGAAAAATAAATAAAAATCAAAAAATGCCAAAATAAATTTTCACCGTCTAATTAAAATAATTAGAACGAGATGAACATTTTCTTGGCCCAAAAATGCAGTTTTGAAAACGTGCAATTTTTCTAATGCAATTAAAATTGCAAATAAAATCCGAATAAAATCAAATATTTGATTTTAATATTTTTCCTCCAATATTTCAATTATTTTGGAGAAGTCATATTTTCTCCTCTCATTTATTTTAATACGAAATATTTTTCAGAGAGAAAAATAAATAAAACCAAAAATCCTCGTTCCATTATTTGATAAAAATCAAATATGAAAACCGCGAAAAATCCCCAACTCTCTCCGAGGGTCCTTGAGTTGCTTAGGATTTTTGAGGATTTCGCCAAAATGCAATAAAATATGCTATGCAATGATGATCTAATGTATAACATTCCAAATTGAAAATTTGGGATGTTACAAACCTACCCCCTTAAGATGAATCTCGCCCTCGAGATTCGGGTTGGCTAGAAAATAGGTGAGAGTGGTTCTTCCGTAGATCTTCCTCTCGCTCCCAGGTGGCTTCGTCCTCGGTATGGTGACTCCACTGAACTTTGCAAAACTTGATAACCTTGCTGCGGGTGACTCGGCTGGCATACTCAAGAATCTTAACTGGTTTCTCCTCATAGGTCAAGTCACTATCCAACTAAATCGCTTCCAATGGCACCGTATCTCTCAGTGGTATCTCAGCCATCTCTGCGTGGCACTTCTTCAACTGGGAAACGTCAAATACATCATGAACTCCTGACAATCCTTCAGGCAATTCCAGTTTGTAAGCAACTTCTCCCATATGCTCCAAAATTTTGTATGGTCCTACAAATCGTGGTGCTAACTTTCCTTTAACTCCAAAGCGCTTCACTCCTCTAAGTGGTGATACACGAAGATAAACTCTGTCTCCGACTTCGTGAACTGTCTCCTTGCGTTTTGAATCCGCATAACTCTTCTGCCTGGATTGGGCTACCTTGAGCCTATCGCGAATCAACTTCACTTTCCATTCAGACTCTTTAATCAAATCTGGTCCAAACAACTGGCGGTCTCCAACTTCGTCCCATAACAATGGTGTTCTACACCTCCTTCCGTATAAAGCTTCGAAAGGGGCCATCTTCAAACTGGTTTGGTAGCTGTTGTTGTAAGAAAACTCTGCATACGGCAAATTGTCGTCCCAACTAGATCCATAAGCTCTCAGCATATCTTCCAAAATCTGATTGACTCTCTCGGTCTGTCCGTCTGTCTGTGGATGAAAGGTTGTACTGAACTCTAGCCCGGTACCCAAAGTTTCATGTAACTGATTCCAAAACTTTGAAGTAAACTGGGTTCCTCTATCTTATACAATGGTCCTCAGAACTCCATGCAGACATACGATCCTGGTCATGTATATCTTTGCCAACTTAGCGCTGGTGTAAGTGGTCTTCACTGGGATGAAAATGAGCTACTTTTGTCAAACGATCGACTACAACCCATATTGAGTCATAGCCTGAACGAGTCCTGGGCAATCCCGTGATAAAATCCATGCCTAGTTTATCCCATTTCCATTCGGGTATCGGCAATGGCTATAGCAATCCTGCTGGCTTCTGATGCTCTGCCTTCACTCTCTGACACACATCACAAACTGCTACATACTCTGCAATATCCTTCTTCATTCCGGTCCACCAGAAAGTATCCTTCAAATCCAAATACATCTTGGTATTTCCTGGGTGAATCGAATACGGTGAATCATGGGCCTCTTGCAAGATCAACTTCCTGATCTCCGGATCATTGGGCACATAAACGCGGTCCTCAAACCATAAGGTATCGTGCTCATCCTCACGAAATCCCTTAGCTTTTCCTTTACTCATCCTTTTCTTTATCCCGTCAATTTCCTTGTCTGTCTTCTGAGCTTCCCTGATCTTTTGCATCAAGGTAGACTGAATCTCCAACGTTGCTAAATAGCCTCTTGGAACTATCTCCAAACATAGCTCGCGGAGATCCTTGGCTAATAATTTCGGTAACTCTCCGGTCATGAGTGTGTTGACATAGCTCTTGCGGCTCAACGCATCTGCCACTACGTTAGCCTTCTCGGGGTGATAATGCAATCTCATATCATAATCCTTAATGAGCTCCAACCATCTCCTTTGCCTGAGATTCAACTCCTTTTGCGTGAAAAATGTACTTCAAACTCTTGTGATCCGTGTACACCTCACAGTGGTTTCTGATGAGAAAATGTCTCCATGTCTTCAACGCATGTACTACGGCTGCTAACTCCAAATCATGGGTGGCATAATTCTTCTCATGGGGTTTAAGTTGTCATGAAGCATATGAAACAACTCTTCCCTCCTGCATTAGCACTGCTCCAAGTCCTCGACGTGAAGCGTCGCAATATACTTCATAATCCTTGCGTTGATCTGGCAGAATCAACACTGGTGATGTAACCAGACGTTTCTTCAACTCTTGGAAACTAGCTTCACATTCCTCAGTCCAATTGAACTTGGTGTCCTTCTTTAACAGCTCTGTCATGGGCTTAGCAATCCTCGAGAAATTCTCAATGAACCTCCGGTAGTATCCTGCAAGTCCAAGAAAACTCTAGATTTCTCCAACTGATGTGGGTGATTCCCAGCTTGTTACTGTGTCGACTTTGGTGGGGTCTACTGCTATTCCTTCTCCGGATATAACATGTCCGAGGAATCCAACTTCCTTCAGCCAAAACTCACATTTGCTGAACTTGGCGTATAGCTGACGTTCTCTGAGCTTCTCAAGTACCAAACGCAAATGCTCCTTATGCTCCTCTTCGTTCTTTGAGTAGACCAAAATGTCATCAATGAACACTACGATGAACTTATCCAAAAACTCCATAAACACTTTGTTCATCAGGTTCATGAAATAGGCAGGTGCGTTAGTCAGACCAAATGACATAACGGTATACTCATATAGCCCATACCTGGTGGTAAAAGCCGTCTTAGGTATATCCTGCTCTCGAATCTTTAACTGATGGTATCCTGATCGTAGATCGATCTTGGAAAATACCTTAGCTCCTTGTAATCGGTCAAACAAATCATTGATCATCGGCAGTGGGTACTTATTTTTGATGGTCACTTCATTTAATCCACGGTAATCAATAACCATCCTCAACGATCCATCTTTCTTCTCCACTAGAAGTACGGGTGATCCCCAAGGTGAAGAACTTGGGCGAATATAGCCTTTATCCAGTAACTCCTTAATCTGCTTCTTAATTTCTTCCAAATCCTTAGCGGGCATCCTGTACGGTCTCTTAGATATCGGCCCTGTGCCTGGAAAAGTTCAATCAAAAACTCTATGTCTCTATCTGGTGGCATGCCTGGCAACTCTTCTGGAAATACATCCGGGTAATCCTTCACCACTGGTACTTCTTCCTGTACAACTCCTGATAAGGAATTCACCTGAGTCCTCTTCGGCACATGCCGGGATACATACTTAATCCTTCTTCCTTCTAGGGTGGTAAGCAAAATCGTCTTACTGGCGCAATCGATGTTTCCCCCGTACATCGATAGCCAATCCATACCCAATATTACGTCCAAACCTTGCGTCTCCAAAACTATTAGTTCTGAGGGGGAAACATGCCTACCTATGGCCAATGGCATCTGAAAACATCCTTGGCTTGCCATATACTCTGCTTCTGGCGAGGTTACTAACATAGGTGTTCTGAGAACTTTGGTGGGCAACTTAAACTTATCCACAAATCCATTCATACATATCAAGGGGATTCAACCTCAAGAAACGGGCTAAGTGATCAACAGGTGGTGGTGGTGGGTTGTTGTTGTTGTTGTTGTTGCTGCCTTGTTTCTGTACTAACACTTGCATCAGGGCATTCTGCTGCTGAATCAACTGAGTGATCTCCGGTGGGAAAACAAATCCGGTGTCGCGTCTCGGAGGCATCTGATAGGTTTAGAAAAGATGAGAATTTAGAATAGAATGAGGTCTAGAGAGAAAACACTACCCATATGCTCATGAGACAAACACAATCAATATCACTCAATCAAACAAGGCATACAATCGATCTAACTATCGTTACAAAGTGCTCGGACTATACTATATACATGGGGAATACTACTACTGATATGGTGGTCTACTAGAAATTTTGATCGGTCGAAGACTCCATGATATCTGCTCCAGCTTCATCAACAAAGTCATCTTCACTGGGGTCCGAGTCGGTGTCGCGATGATGATGTAGTTATCCGGGCAAGTAGAATCGTCATCTTCTCCTCCTGGTGCTGGGTCTCCCATGAATACTCCGATCTTCTGTGTCAGGTCGCCGTTCTTCCTCACTAGTGCGACGATTTCCTCCATATAATCCTCGCGTGTAGCCTTGAGTTCTTCCTCCAACTCCGTGATCTTGGTCAATGCCTTCTTCAGATCTATCATGTCTGCGCACATCTGGTTCTCCTGGCGACGAATGTGTTGGTTTTGCTCCTGGATGAAAGCTGTAATTGATCCATCCTTCTTGGTGCTGATCATCTCCCATTGCTCATCTCGGCGTCCACAAATCTGATAAATAGTATCCTTAAGCTCCCTGTGGTAGACTTCTCCAATGCGTCCCATAGAGATGTGGGCTGCCATGCTCTTCCCTAAACTCTAGGTTGGCGCATCAAAGGAAAACTCTATAGGCTCAGTGACTGGCGTAAACGTCCTGCCTGGAACTTGAACTTGAATCTTCCCGCGCTCCTCTTCGGGTAGTGTGGTGTTGTAAGTCCCGGTGAAGCTTGGTATTCCGATGTTCAGGTACTTAGTGACTTCCTTCAAGTGTCGTCCAATAGGTGTATCTTCATCCGGTTGCATGAACTTGTTCCTTGCATCCGCCATTCCTAAAAGAGTAGAAAGTGGAGAGGAGTCAGAAATGAGAAGAGAGTAGTGTTCTAGGGTTTAAGCTTAGTGGTCGTGTCCTACAGTCAGCGTGTGCTCTGATACCACCTTTGTAGCGACCAGACCTCAAATAGTCTGATCTACCGTGCACCAGTGTCATCCCTGGATCAGTAATGCTGACATGCACAGTACTTGGAGGATTTATAACAGAGTAGCAATCACACACTTATTACATCGACTATCTCAAGAGAGAAATAAGTATGACAAATATGGCTTAAGGCCATCTAAAAACGATAACAGCGGAAGACTTGGAAGATAAGTGAGTCCATCAACTCCAACGGCATCACTGAGTATAAGACCACGACCTAAGGCACCTTACTCGTCGTCTGAAAAGTCTGCAACATGAAACGTTGCAGCCCAAAAACGGGTCAGCACATGGAATATGCTGGCAATGTAACACATAGAGAGTAATGAACAAAATAATGCTATACTACATGCATATATGGCTGGTAGAAGGCTCTATGGTTACAGTTTTGCGAAAAGCCAATTTTTCCCTACAACAAAGGAATACATTTTTATTTAACTATCATGCTGGTTGTTAAACATTGAGAATGGTTAGCAGCATTCTCAATCCCAATTAAGTATCATCATTAACCCAACAAAATTAATTAAAGTAACATGATGAGATTCACATGATAATCCAGATACTAGATACTCAAGATGTCCATGACCGGGGACACGGCTAACCATGATTAGTTTATACACTCTGCAGAGGTTTGTGCACTTTTCCCCACAAGACTCGATCGCCTCCGCTTGATTCTTGCACTACATGATGTTTGAGAAACGGATGACCGAGACACAGTCTTTCAGAAACAATAACTCTTTACTCCGGGTGGACAGTTACACCTACTTTCCCCTACATCTGCTAGCCCACCTCTTCAAGAGATCATGTAACCTACTCAACTATGCTAGAGCCCATAATAGCTTGTGGCTGCACATGGAAGTTTCTAGCATGAATAATCTCATGATCCCTTTGAACCTGGGTGGCGGTCGAAAAGAAAAACAGGCAATCCTGGAATACCCAGGTACCTCAATCCACCCAGATGTGAGTTTTAGTTGCCACCTTAAGGTTAACCATTGATTAACAATCTCACATCTGTCATGGTAACACTCAAACCCAATCCACGTCTACTAGCATAGCATAGCAATATGAGCGAACGTAGAAGTAACTCCCAAGGGTTTGATAAAAAAAAGGTGATAGGTACTACCTCAACTACTTCCCAATTCCCACAGTTTAATTAGATCCTAACCATGCAATGTTTGAGGGTTGATCTAATGCAATAAAACTGGGTAGTAAAAGAGGTATGATCAAAGTGTTACTTGCCTTGCTGATGATCCGTGAAACCTAGAGATTCGAAGTAGCAAGCGGCGCACTCCGGATACTCTATCGCAAACAAACAAGCATACAATAAGCACTCATCTAATGCACAGGTAAAACTCAAATAAAGAACTAACCAGAAAGTTCAACTTAAGAACTGCGGTTTGCAAAAAGAATCAAATCAAACGAAGCAACAAAAGTCAAACGGCAAAAGAAACAAGCTTCGTTTACTAATCTGGATCTAAGTTAAATTTTACAGTAGAAAAAACTTGTTTGAGTAGGTTAGACGGAAAGAGAATTTTGAGAGGAAACTCTAGGCGCTTGAATCGCCTGATTCCGATAAACGAGCTAAAAGATATACCAGAACGAAAATCTGATCAGAAATCGCGATCTGGAATAATCGCGGAAAATCCGACGAAAAAGAAAACTGACGAACAGTTAAACGAACGGACGTTCGTTAACTGCGACTAACCGGCGAACACGTTCGTTAAAACGAACGGATCGGTGAACGTTCACTAACTAACTAAACCGAAGAAAAAAATAAACCGGTCTATTTAAAAAAAAATCTAGGGTTTCAAAAAAAAACCGAACGGTGTTAAAAAAACCGGCACGGCGGCGGCGGCTCGGCTATACCTCCGGCGAGGTATTCCGGCGGGCGGGATGGGGCTCCGGCGGGGTCTTCGGGTGCGGCGGGGTGCGGGGAGGCGACGGGAGGCGGCGG
>NC_057796.1:439251461-439258473 GCF_018294505.1 Triticum aestivum
AAAAATGCCAAAACAAATTTTCACCGTCTAATTAAAATAATTAGAACGAGATGAACATTTTCTTGGCCCAAAAATGCAGTTTTGAAAACGTGCAATTTTTCTAATGCAATTAAAATTGCAAATAAAATCCGAATAAAATCAAATATTTGATTTTAATATTTTTCCTCCAATATTTCAATTATTTTGGAGAAGTCATATTTTCTCCTCTCATTTATTTTAATACGAAATATTTTTCGGAGAGAAAAATAAGTAAAACCAAAAATCCTCGTTCCATTATTTGATAAAAATCAAATATGAAAACCGCGAAAAATCCCCAACTCTCTCCGAGGGTCCTTGAGTTGCTTAGGATTTTTGAGGATTTCACCAAAATGCAATAAAATATGCTATGCAATGATGATCTAATGTATAACATTCCAAATTGAAAATTTGGGATGTTACAAAGCTACCCCCTTAAGATGAATCTCGCCCTCGAGATTCGGGTTGGCTAGAAAATAGGTGAGAGTGTTTCTTCCGTAGATCTTCCTCTCGCTCCCAGGTGGCTTCGTCCTCGGTATGGTGACTCCACTGAACTTTGCAAAACTTGATAACCTTGCTGTGGGTGACTCGGCTGGCATACTCAAGAATCTTAACTGGTTTCTCCTCATAGGTCAAGTCACTATCCAACTGAATCGCTTCCAATGGCACCGTATCTCTCAGTGGTATCTCAGCCATCTCTGCGTGGCACTTCTTCAACTGGGAAACGTGAAATACATCATGAACTCCTGACAATCCTTCAGGCAATTCCAGTTTGTAAGCAACTTCTCCCATATGCTCCAAAATTTTGTATGGTCCTACAAATCGTGGTGCTAACTTTCCTTTAACTCCAAAGCGCTTCACTCCTCTAAGTGGTGATACACGAAGATAAACTCTGTCTCCGACTTCGTGAACTGTCTCCTTGCGTTTTGAATCCGCATAACTCTTCTGCCTGGATTGGGCTACCTTGAGCCTATCGCGAATCAACTTCACTTTCCATTCAGACTCTTTAATCAAATCTGGTCCAAACAACTGGCGGTCTCCAACTTCGTCCCATAACAATGGTGTTCTACACCTCCTTCCGTATAAAGCTTCGAATGGGGCCATCTTCAAACTGGTTTGGTAGCTGTTGTTGTAAGAAAACTCTGCATACGGCAAATTGTTGTCCCAACTAGATCCACAAGCTCTCAACATATCTTCCAAAATCTGATTGACTCTCTCGGTCTGTCCGTCTGTCTGTGGATGAAAGGTTGTACTGAACTCTAGCCTGGTACCCAAAGTTTCATGTAACTAATTCCAAAACTTTGAAGTAAACTGGGTTCCTCTATCTTATACAATGGTCCTCGGAACTCCATGCAGACATACGATCCTGGTCATGTATATCTTTGCCAACTTAGCACTGGTGTAAGTGGTCTTCACTGGGATGAAATGAGCTACTTTCGTCAAACGATCGACTACAACCCATATTGAGTCATAGCCTGAACGAGTCCTGGGCAATCCCGTGATAAAATCCATGCCTAGTTTATCCCATTTCCATTCGGGTATCGGCAATGGCTATAGCAATCCTGCTGGCTTCTGATGCTCTGCCTTCACTCTCTGACACACATCACAAACTGCTACATACTCTGCAATATCCTTCTTCATTCCGGTCCACCAGAAAGTATCCTTCAAATCCAAATACATCTTGGTATTTCTTGGGTGAATCGAATACGGTGAATCATGGGCCTCTTGCAAGATCAACTTCCTGATCTCCGGATCATTGGGCACATAAACGCGGTCCTCAAACCATAAGGTATCGTGCTCATCCTCACAAAATCCCTTAGCTTTTCCTTTACTCATCCTTTTCTTTATCCCGTCAATTTCCTTGTCTGTCTTCTGAGCTTCCCTGATCTTTTCCATCAAGGTAGACTGAATCTCCAACGTTGCTAAATAGCCTCTTGGAACTATCTCCAAACATAGCTCGCGGAGATCCTTGGCTAATAATTTCGGTAACTCTCCGGTCATGAGTGTGTTGACATGGCTCTTGCGGCTCAACGCATCTGCTACTACGTTAGCCTTCTCGGGGTGATAATGCAATCTCATATCATAATCCTTAATGAGCTCCAACCATCTCCTTTGCCTGAGATTCAACTCCTTTTGCGTGAAAAATGTACTTCAAACTCTTGTGATCCGTGTACACCTCACAGTGGTTTCTGATGAGAAAATGTCTCCATGTCTTCAACGCATGTACTACGGCTGCTAACTCCAAATCATGGGTGGCATAATTCTTCTCATGGGGTTTAAGTTGTCGTGAAGCATATGAAACAACTCTTCCCTCCTGCATTAGCACTGCTCCAAGTCCTCGACGTGAAGCGTCGCAATATACTTCATAATCCTTGCGTTGATCTGGCAGAATCAACACTGGTGATGTAACTAGACGTTTCTTCAACTCTTGGAAACTAGCTTCACATTCCTCAGTCCAATTGAACTTGGTGTCCTTCTTTAACAGCTCTGTCATGGGCTTAGCAATCCTCGAGAAATTCTCAATGAACCTCCGGTAGTATCCTGCAAGTCCAAGAAAACTCTAGATTTCTCCAACTGACGTGGGTGATTCCCAGCTTGTTACTGTGTCGACTTTGGTGGGGTCTACTGCTATTCCTTCTCCGGATATAACATGTCCGAGGAATCCAACTTCCTTCAGCCAAAACTCACATTTGCTGAACTTGGCGTATAGCTGACGTTCTCTGAGCTTCTCAAGTACCAAACGCAAATGCTCCTTATGCTCCTCTTCGTTCTTTGAGTAGACCAAAATGTCATCAATGAACACTACGATGAACTTATCCAAAAACTCCATAAACACTTTGTTCATCAGGTTCATGAAATAGGCAGGTGCATTAGTCAGACCAAATGACATAACGGTATACTCATATAGCCCATACCTGGTGGTAAAAGCCGTCTTAGGTATATCCTGCTCTCGAATCTTTAACTGATGGTATCCTGATCGTAGATCGATCTTGGAAAATACCTTAGCTCCTTGTAATCGGTCAAACAAATCATTGATCATCGGCAGTGGGTACTTATTTTTGATGGTCACTTCATTCAATCCACGGTAATCAATAACCATCCTCAACGATCCATCTTTCTTCTCCACTAGAAGTACGGGTGATCCCCAAGGTGAAGAACTTGGGCGAATATAGCCTTTATCCAGTAACTCCTTAATCTGCTTCTTAATTTCTTCCAAATCCTTAGCGGGCATCCTGTACGGTCTCTTAGATATTGGCCCTGTGCCTGGAAAAGTTCAATCAAAAACTCTATGTCTCTATCTGGTGGCATGCCTGGCAACTCTTCTGGAAATACATCCGGGTAATCCTTCACCACTGGTACTTCTTCCTGTACAACTCCTGATAAGGAATTCACCTGAGTCCTCTTCGGCACATGCCGGGATACATACTTAATCCTTCTTCCTTCTAGGGTGGTAAGCAAAATCGTCTTACTGGCGCAATCGATGTTTCCCCCGTACATCGATAGCCAATCCATACCCAATATTACGTCCAAACCTTGCGTCTCCAAAACTATTAGTTCTGAGGGGAAAACATGCCTACCTATGGCCAATGGCATCTGAAAACATCCTTGGCTTGCCATATACTCTGCTTCTGGCGAGGTTACTAACATAGGTGTTCTGAGAACTTTGGTGGGCAACTTAAACTTATCCACAAATCCATTCATACATATCAAGGGGATTCAACCTCAAGAAACGGGCTAAGTGATCAACAGGTGGTGGTGGTGGGTTGTTGTTGTTGTTGTTGTTGTTGTTGTTGCTGCCTTGGTTCTGTACTAACACTTGCATCAGGGCATTCTGCTGCTGAATCAACTGAGTGATCTCCGGTGGGAAAACAAATCCGGTGTCGCGTCTCGGAGGCATCTGATAGGTTTAGAAAAGATGAGAATTTAGAATAGAATGAGGTCTAGAGAGAAAACACTACCCATATGCTCATGAGACAAACACAATCAATATCACTCAATCAAACAAGGCATACAATCGATCTAACTATCGTTACAAAGTGCTCGGACTATACTATATACATGGGGAATACTACTACTGATATGGTGGTCTACTAGAAATTTTGATCGGTCGAAGACTCCATGATATCTGCTCCAGCTTCATCAACAAAGTCATCTTCACTGGGGTCCGAGTCGGTGTCGCGATGATGATGTAGTTATCCGGGCAAGTAGAATCGTCATCTTCTCCTCCTGGTGCTGGGTCTCCCATGAATACTCCGATCTTCTGTGTCAGGTCGCCGTTCTTCCTCACTAGTGCGACGATTTCCTCCATATAATCCTCGCGTGTAGCCTTGAGTTCTTCCTCCAACTCCGTGATCTTGGTCAATGCCTTCTTCAGATCTATCATGTCTGCGCACATCTGGTTCTCCTGGCGACGAATGTGTTGGTTTTGCTCCTGGATGAAAGCTGTAATTGATCCATCCTTCTTGGTGCTGATCATCTCCCATTGCTCATCTCGACGTCCACAAATCTGATAAATAGTATCCTGAAGCTCCCTGTGGTAGACTTCTCCAATGCGTCCCATAGAGATGTGGGCTGCCATGCTCTTCCCTAAACTCTAGGTTGGCGCATCAAAGGAAAACTCTATAGGCTCAGTGACTGGCGTAAACGTCCTGCCTGGAACTTGAACTTGAATCTTCCAGCGCTCCTCTTCGGGTAGTGTGGCGTTGTAAGTCCCGGTGAAGCTTGGTATTCCGATGTTCAGGTACTTAGTGACTTCCTTCAAGTGTCGTCCAATAGGTGTATCTTCATCCGGTTGCATGAACTTGTTCCTTGCATCCGCCATTCCTAAAAGAGTAGAAAGTGGAGAGGAGTCAGAAATGAGAAGAGAGTAGTGTTCTAGGGTTTAAGCTTAGTGGTCGTGTCCTACAGTCAGCGTGTGCTCTGATACCACCTTTGTAGCGACCAGACCTCAAATAGTCTGATCTACCGTGCACCAGTGTCATCCCTGGATCAGTAATGCTGACATGCACAGTACTTGGAGGATTTATAACAGAGTAGCAATCACACACTTATTACATCGACTATCTCAAGAGAGAAATAAGTATGACAAATATGGCTTAAGGCCATCTAAAAACGATAACAGCGGAAGACTTGGAAGATAAGTGAGTCCATCAACTCCAACGGCATCACTGAGTATAAGACCACGACCTAAGGCACCTTACTCGTCGTCTGAAAAGTCTGCAACATGAAACGTTGCAGCCCAAAAACGGGTCAGCACATGGAATATGCTGGCAATGTAACACATAGAGAGTAATGAACAAAATAATGCTATACTACATGCATATATGGCTGGTAGAAGGCTCTATGGTTACAGTTTTGCGAAAAGCCAATTTTTCCCTACAACAAAGGAATACATTTTTATTTAACTAGCATGCTGGTTGTTAAACATTGAGAATGGTTGACAGCATTCTCAATCCCAATTAAGTATCATCATTAACCCAACAAAATTAATTAAAGTAACATGATGAGATTCACATGATAATCCAGATACTAGATACTCAAGATGTCCATGACCGGGGACACGGCTAACCATGATTAGTTTATACACTCTGCAGAGGTTTGTGCACTTTTCCCCACAAGACTCGATCGCCTCCGCTTGATTCTCGCACTACATGATGTTTGAGAAACGGATGACCGAGACACAGTCTTTCAGAAACAATAACTCTTTACTCCGGGTGGACAGTTACACCTACTTTCCCCTACATCTGCTAGCCCACCTCTTCAAGAGATCATGTAACCTACTCAACTATGCTAGAGCCCATTATAGCTTGTGGCTGCACATGGAAGTTTCTAGCATGAATAATCTCATGATCCCTTTGAACCTGGGTGGCGGTCCAAAAGAAAAACAGGCAATCCTGGAATACCCAGGTACCTCAATCCACCCAGATGTGAGTTTTAGTTGCCACCTTAAGGTTAACCATTGATTAACAATCTCACATCTGTCATGGTAACACTCAAACCCAATCCACGTCTACTAGCATAGCATAGCAATATGAGCGAACGTAGAAGTAACTCCCAAGGGTTTGATAAAAAAACAAGTGATAGGTACTACCTCAACTACTTCCCAATTCCCACAGTTTAATTAGATCCTAACCATGCAATGTTTGAGGGTTGATCTAATGCAATAAAACTGGGTAGTAAAAGAGGTATGATCAAAGTGTTACTTGCCTTGCTGATGATCCGTGAAGCCTAGAGATTCGAAGTAGCAAGCGGCGCACTGCGGGTACTCTATCGCAAACAAACAAGCATACAATAAGCACTCATCTAATGCACAGGTAAAACTCAAATAAAGAACTAACCAGAAAGTTCAACTTAAGAACTGCGGTTTGCAAAAAGAATCAAATCAAACGAAGCAACAAAAGTCAAACGGCAAAAGAAACAAGCTTCGTTTACTAATCTGGATCTAAGTTAAATTTTACAGTAGCAAAAACTTGTTTGAGTAGGTTAGACGGAAAGAGAATTTCGAGACGAAACTCTAGGCGCTTGAATCGCCTGATTCCGATAAACGAGCTAAAAGATATACCAGAACGAAAATCTGATCAGAAATCGCGATCTGGAATAATCGCGGAATATCCGACGAAAAAGAAAACTGACGAACAGTTAAACGAACGGACGTTCGTTAACTGTGACTAACCGGCGAACACGTTCGTTAAAACGAACGGATCGGTGAACGTTCACTAACTAACTAAACCGAAGAAAAAAAATAAACCGATCTATTTAAAAAAATAAATCTAGGGTTTCGGAAAAAAAACCGAACGGTTTTAAAAAAACCGGCACGGCGGCGGCGGCTCGGCTATACCTCCGGCGAGGTATTCCGGCGGGCGGGACGGGGCTCCGGCGGGGTCTTCGGGTGCGGCGGGGTGCGGGGAGGCGACGGGAGGCGGCCGGGTCGTCGAGGGGGCTCCGGGCGGCGGCGTTCGGGCTCCGGGCGGGGAGCTCCTTCGGCGGCGGGGTCGGG
>NC_057796.1:439259089-439380584 GCF_018294505.1 Triticum aestivum
GGCGGGGTCGGGCGGCTCCGGCGCGGCTCCTGGCGGCTTCGGGTCGGGGGCGGGGTGAGGTGAGGGCGGCGGCGGGGTGGGGAGTATATATGAGGGGGGGTGCCTTGGGGGAGGGGCAAGGGGCGGCGGCGACGAGCGGGACTCGGGCGACGGGCTGGGCCGCGCGGCTGGGCTTCGGCCCAGTCGGCGCTCGCGCGTTTTTTTTAAATAATTTCGCCGAACCTAAAAAAAATCATAGAAAAATAAATAAAAATCCAAAAATTGCAAAACAAATTTTCACCGTCTAATTAAAATAATTAGAACGAGATGAATATTTTGTTGGCCCAAAAATGCAGTTTTGAAAACGTGCAATTTTTCTAATGCAATTAAAATTGCAAATAAAATCCGAATAAAATCAAATATTTGATTTTAATATTTTTCCTCCAATATTTCAATTATTTTGGAGAAGTCATATTTTCTCCTCTCATTTATTTTAATACGAAATATTTTTCAGAGAGAAAAATAAGTAAAACCAAAAATCCTCGTTCCATTATTTGATAAAAATTAAATGTGAAAACCGCGAGAAATCCCCAACTCTCTCCGAGGGTCCTTGAGTTGCTTAGGATTGTCGAGGATTTCGCCAAAATGCAATAAAATATGCTATGCCATGATGATCTAATGTATAACATTCCAAATTGAAAATTTGGGATGTTACAGGGCGTGGAAGATCTGAACTGGCGAGCTTCACATCTACACTTCCCAGTTCGTCGTGTTCTTCATCAAGGGTAATTAAAAGTTACTTTTACTGCCTCTTTGATTCAAATGTTTTCTACAAAATCTTCAAAGTTGTTTTTTCTTCAAATCTTCAAACACTGAACACCTCTCATAACATATGTTCTTGATCTGTTTCCCTAAGGAACGTTTTTCTTCAAGATTCCTCAATTGTGTGGATTTTTCAATCTGTACAACTCTGAAACCTAAGTCAAAGAACGCTTAGTGAAATTTTTCAAGACTCATCTGGTCAAATTCCTCAAACTTGTTCTTTTTGAAAAACTTCTGAGAACGCATATGACCTCTCCAAATTCCTCGCAACTATACTCTGTTCACAGGTACTCATGTCTGCTGCTGAATCACTAGGTTCTCATCAACTTAACTCATTTGCAGCGTTTCTCGAAGAAAAGTTGCACACCTCTTCAGAAAATTCTGTTGTTCATATTCCTCAGCTGAAGAAAATGGTTGACGGTAAAAAGCCTCAGAAGGGAGGAAAGAGGCCTGAGGTCAATACTGCTTTCGAGATCCCTGATGACATATACAAGGATTATTGCACTCCTGATGAGGCCAAGTTTGGCAAGGAGGACAAAAATCAGCGCAAGGTGCGCATACAAAGGATAGAGAGGAGATGGGCACGGGAATGGAGGGAGTACAGATATGTTACTCCCAAGTATATGAAGAAATTCGCTCTAAATCCTCCATGCCCAAGACCTCCATTGGCACCTGGCCAAGAAGCTGATCCCACCAGCCTCAAACGTGGTGAGGACTATCCTAATGAATGGTCCAAGCGCCAGGCCAAGCTAGTCAAAATAGCTAAGGAAGCAGTGAGGAAATTTCATGAAGACTCTATTGCTGCTGCTACCACTGCTGAGGCCTCTGCAAGCAAGCCAAAGAAGGCCATGGCAAAGAAGCCTGCTCATAAGCCAAGTGCTTCACCCCAAATGCCCTCACGGCCAACTCCTCAAGCTGCTCCAGCTCCTCCAAAGTCCTCAGCTCCTCCGCCAAAGTCCTCAGCTCCTCCGACAAAATCCTCAGCACCTGTGCATCTCGCCACGTGCCAAAGGACAACAGGCATCTCTATTGCCTCATGAGCTTTTGCTAGTTCTTCAGCTCCACCAAATTCATCACCTGGCCCCTCTCTGCTGAAGAAATAGGCCACTGCTGGACGAGGCTCTCGACCAAGTCCTCACAAGAAACAGGTCGCCTTTCAAGTGTCGTCTGATGAAGACGAAGCTGATGATGAAGAACTTGCTGAAATCATAAGAGACAGACAGCTCAAGGCCGCTAGAGCCAAAGGCACAAATGTTCCTCTACTTTTGGATCCAAAATTGATCCTTGATTACATTGATCTCTGGCACAAGGACCCCAACACTCCTATGCCTGACTTCAAGTTGACTCCTGGCCAAAGTCATATGCTGACTGCCTTTATTCAGGAAGAAAAATGGAAATTTGAAAAGGCCAGGCAGTTGAAGAAAGCGCAGTACAGGAAGGAGCGTTTCCTGAAGAAAAACGTTGTCTCTATGACAACTGAAGAACTTATCACTATTCAATCTGAGATTAAGAAACTCAGTGATGAATTTGACGTATACCGCGCTGACTGGCTTGGAGCCAAAGTCAGGTTTGTGAATTTAACTGAGAAGTTCACTACAAATGTTGCAACTCCGTCGCAACAAGAAATTCCTCAGGCTGAGGCATCTACTCAGCCGACTGAAGATCATGCCAGCACCGCTGATGAAACTCAGGCTGCTGAAGAAACTCAGAGTACCAGGGCTGATGACTGCATTCCAGCCGCTGAAGAAATTGCCAGGGCAACCACTAGTGTTGCGCCTGAAGAAACTGTTAGGCCAGCTGAAGCTTCTGCCGCTGAGCCTGAAGTAAATGAACCAATTTCCTCTACTCCTCCTGCACCTACCCCAACTCTGATTCTTCCGTCTGCATCAAATGTGAAGAAGACCAAGGCTGCAGAGCGTGCAGCTGTGAAGAAAAGGAAAGCATCAACTTCATCAGATTCTTCAGCTCCGAAGAAGATGAAGCCATTGACTAGCTCTTTTGAAAATCCAATTGATGCTATTCCAGTCTCATCCATGCCATCAAAGGACCTTGTTCCTTTTGATGAAGAATATGTGATTTCAAGTGGATCAGATGAAGAGATTCCTTCTGCTGCTTCGTCAGAGCAGTTGGATGAAGAAATTGAAGCGGATGCAATCCCTTCAACCCCAATAGTCTCATCGCCCATGCCTTAGTTCACTACTGAAGAGGCCAGCGTTGAAGAAAAGAGTGAAGAACATGTGGACATTGGGTGCACAACTCCAGTATTGAACGATGACTTTTGGGAAAGTCAGCACCCCAATTCTCCTCTGTTCACACCCCTTCAACAAATTCCTCAGTCCCCTGTGAATACTGAAGTACAAATGGGATCTGAAGAACCTCATGCCACACCGTCTGTCCATGAAGAGATTCCAGCCACTAGTGCTGAAGAAATTGTTAATGAAGAATTGAAGACCCAGGCTGCCACTGACGCAGAAGCTAAAATTCCTCAGCCTATGGAACCTGAGATTGCGATTCCTGAGGCGGTGATGCAACTGACTGATACTCCTCAGCCCAAGCCAAAGGATCCCTTCTCGAAGAAGCAGAAATTCAAGGCTGATGACTTCTTCGGCAAGCATGTGTTCTTCACAGACTATAATCCCTATGACTCTGCTCGTCTTAGAAGGAAGCACTTCTGGACTGCCAGCCAAGCAAATTTTTATTCTTGTCTGCTCTTCAACAAGGACAAAGTTTTCGACCATGAGCATATTCCTCACGTGGACATGGAATCACTGCCTTGCTTTACCCCAGTCCTCAGTGTGCTTCATGATGCAGGACTACTCAACTTTTCATGGATATTTGCGATTGGAATGAAGAGCTCATTCTTCGATTCTATGCAACTCTACATGTTACAGGAGATGCTGATGATATCAACTTTTGGGTATTGGACTGGATGACCGAAAATACTCATTATAAAGCACCGGCCTCTGAATTACTTCACGCCCTGCCAATCAGTCCTGCCCTTGAAGGAGCTCGTTGCCTGTACCATGAGCCTGAACTCACTGCCCATTACATGCAAGTGCTATTGAAGCCTCTGAAGCCCGGTCAAGCCCCAAGGACCAAATTCCTCGTGAAGGAATTTCTATATGTGCCAAGAACAGTCTATCGCATTCTAATGAAGACTTTGAGTCCAATCAAAGGCCACGACTCAACTGATGAAGAAGTTGTTGGCATCATGAATAATCTGCTGTTCAATATCATGCATGGCATTCCTGTGAACTATCACGATTTCTTCATGAGGACTCTAGCAAATGTTGCACTCTCTCCGTTTGAGTTGAAGCCTTACGCACCTTGGATTATGACATTCCTCAGAATAAGGTCTTCACTCAACTACAAAGCTGATTTTTATAATCACCTCAGCTACTTGCCCCCAATTGAAGTCCTCAAGCGGACATTTTCCTCAACTGATGAAAAGGGCAAGGCCGCTGCTGTTATTGATGAAGGCAGTCGTCCATTGGATGGTCAGTTTCGCAAAGCTGCATCTTACTCCACCAATGATGATTCTGCTACTCATGATTCTGCCGCTCATGCATCAAAGCCAAATCCTCAAGCCACAGCTCCCAGAGTGATGACTGACCGTGAGCTGCTTCTTAGTCTTCACCAGAAGGTGGATCAAAACCACAAATGGGTTAAGTGTCAGTTTGGTTCTATTCTTCACAACATGACTGCTACACACAATGCAGTGAAGAAAAACCATTACTACCTCCATGAAGTCTTCGGTCGCACCTGGGCTATTCTGTCACATCTATATGGTGAAGAAGATCTGAAGCAAATGGGTCTCAAGGAGGACTTTGCCTGGTCTGAACCACCAACAAAGAAATTCAAGAAGGTCAAGTTTCCTTCCTTGGTGGCCAACTCATATTCTTCATCACGCGAAACCGACGAGCATGAAGACTTGGACGACACTGCGGTAGGCCCTGCAACAACAAACGACCCCAACAACGCTGGCGCTCCTTCTTCAACTTGATATTCTTCAGGGGCGTTAGTCCTCATTTTTCGATCCTTTTGGTCATTCAATGACAAAGTGGGAGAAATTTGAGTTAGTCTTCAAGCGGGTCTATCTATATGGGCGTTTTTTTGCTAAGTTACAACTCTTGTTCTTCTGAGACTTTATTCAATTGAGTTGTAAACTTAAACTCTATGGTGGTCTGATACTTTTGCTGAGATTTTCTGCATGCTTATTCTTCGTTAATGTTAATGCAGGCATGCTGAATTACATCAGTCACCATATTTCATCATGCATTTCAAATTCTTCACATTATATGTCAAATGCGTGTATGATTTACAAGATATAGGGGGAGATCGCCATGATTCTACTCTTCAAGTGTGCATTGCTTCAAAAGCAAATACCTCACTATGCACATCTTCAGGGAGAGTTCTCCTATATCTTGCTATCAAATTCCTCAATATCAGTATTTACACTTCATATATTTATCCCCGTTGAAAACTTAACCTATATTGTCATCAATCACCAAAAAGGGGGAGATTGTAAGTGCATCTAGTGCCCCTTAGTGATTTTGGTGTATTGAAGACTTATAGGTTAAGGGACTAATGTGTCTATAAGTGTACACGAGTCTATAAGTCTATGAGGAGTTTGATATTTACAGAGAAAGTCGACCCCTAAAAATGAATATCTTCGACTGAAGACTCTGGATTTCTGAAGACTTTCTGAAGACTTTGAAAGTGAAGAAATTAGTGTGACCTTGAAGACTTGGTATTCATTCGAGGAACATGAAGCGTGAAGACTTTTGTTTTCGTAGTTCCATTTTCTCTTTCTTGAGTCCTAGGAAACACCGTATTGTTAAAGGGGGTCGAGGAAATACTAAGGAAAAATTTCCATGTGATGCTCAACTCAAGATCCTACACCTACCAATCCCTTCGAGTGAAGCCATTGGAAATCTCATACAGTTCAGTCAATTTCTTCAGTGACAGAGACGAAGTTCTTCTGGTCTCTGAGGAATTTGTTCTGACTGAGGAGTTAGGAATTCGCCAGTGCGGATTGCCTACACAGTGAGGAACATGATAGCCCTGAGGTATTTGATACTCAAAATTCTGACCGTTGCTGTGCTACGCGCCAGCTGTCCCAAAATATCTACCCACCTAACGGTCATATCATTGAAGGGCATTTATGTCTTATCATGTCGAGCTACTCCCTAGGCTATAAATAGCCGCCCCCCTACAACCACTAGCGGGTTGGCTGCTCCGAGAGAAACTGACACTTGTCATTTGAGAGCATGCCATCCTTCGAGGACTTTGAGCGAAAATCATCAAGTGAGGAAAACCCAAACCCAAACACCTACAAACCCAAAGTGATTAAGCATCACTGAAGATATTGATCTTGCGTAGATCTGACGCTTGTTACCTTTGAAGACTATGCTTCTTCCAGACGGTTAGGCGTCATGGTCTGAGCATCCAAGAGAAAATTGTGGATCGCCGAGTGACCGAGTTTGTGAAGGTTTGGAAGTCACCTGAAGACTTACCATGAGTGATTGGGCGAGGTCTGTGTGACCTTAGCTCAAGGAGAATACGGTAAGGACTGTGTGTCCTCAGGTTTAAATACCTAGCCGCTCCAACCAGACGTACAACTGACAGATCAGTTGGAACTGGTCTACCAAATCATTGTCTTCACCAAGCTTACTGGTTCTATTTCCTCAACTCTTTCATTTCCTCATTACTGTGTTGTGTGCCTGTTCATATTTGTTCGAAGACTTTCTCAATTTCCTCAGTTCAATTTCTTCAGTCTGTTTTTCTTCATCCTGTGTTTACGCTTTCTGTACTCTTTGCTTGTCTTCATTTCATCATGATGACCATGCCTGTGTTCTGTTATGTCTACATCTGAGTACTTATTCCGCTGCAAGTAGTTATTCGCTTAGGAATTTCCTCACCCGCAAATTCCTCAGTGAAGAATTCATAAAATTCGCCTATTCACCCCCCTCTAGTCGATATAACGCACTTTCATCTCCATGACGAGGAGGGAGTAGTTCACCCTCGGGGCTGAGGGTATGTACCAGAAGCTATGTGTTTGATCTCTCTCTCTCTCTCTCTCTCTCTCTCTCTCGTGTTCTTGATTTGGCACGATCTTGATGTATCGCGAGCTTTGCTATTATAGTTGGATCTTATGATGTTTCTCCCCCTCTACTCTCTTGTAATGGATTGAGTTTTCCCTTCGAAGTTATCTTATCGGATTGAGTCTTTAAGGATTTGAGAACACTTGATGTATGTCTTGCGTGGGATACCCGTGGTGACAATGGGGTATTCTATTGATTCACTTGATGTATGTTTTGGTGATCAACTTGCGGGTTCCGTGACCTTGGGAATCTATGCATAGGGGTTGGCACACGTTTTCATCTTGACTCTTCGGTAGAAATTTTGGGGCACTCTTTGAAGTTCTTTGTGTTGGTTGAATAGATGAATCTAAGATTGTGTGATGCATATCGTATAATCATACCCACGGATACTTGAGGTGACATTGGAGTATCTAGGTGACATTAGGGTTTTGGTTGATTTGTGTCTTAAGGTGTTATTCTAGTACGAACTCTAGGATAGATCGAATGGAAAGAATAGCTTCGTGTTATTTTACTACAGACTCTTGAATAGATCGATCAGAAAGGATAACTTTGAGGTGGTTTCGTACCCTACCATAATCTTTTCGTTTGTTCTCCGCTATTAGTGCCTTTGGAGTGACTCTTTGTTGCATGTTGAGGGATAGTTATATGATCCAATTATGTTATTATTGTTGAGAGAACTTGCACTAGTGAAAGTATGAACCCTAGGCCTTGTTTCCTAGCATTGCAACACCATTTACGCTCACTTTTACCGCTTGCTACCTTGCTGTTTTTATATTTTCAGATTACAAAAACCTATATCTACCACCCATATTGCACTTGTATCACCATCTCTTCGTCGAACTTGTGCACCTATACAATTTACCATTGTATTGGGTGTGTTGGGGACACAAGAGACTCTTTGTTATTTGGTTGCAGGGTTGTTTGAGGGAGACCATCTTCATCCTACGCCTCCCATGGATTGATAAACCTTATGTCATCCACTTGAGGGAAATTTCCTACTGTCCTACAAACCTCTGCACTTGGAGGCCCAACAACGTCTACAAGAAGAAGGTTGTGTAGTAGAAATCAAGTAGCCGTGGTCGCGGCGGAGCCGGACACGAAGCGCGGTCGGGACCACCCCGAGTCGTCCAAGAGCAGCCGTCCGTTCTGCGCCTTCCACAACGTACACAACCACAACACCAATGACTGCCAAGAGCTCAGGGCCATTCGATATGGATGCTTTGGTCGACGCCCCGAGCGCAACGACCGGGGCTACGGCTGAGGAGGAGGACAAAGTGGAGGACGTTGGGACGACTGCGGCCCCCGTCAGGAGTGGCGCGACCGGCCTCATGAGGACCACTGGCAGGACCAGCCTCGCGAGGGCGCCTGGAGGGACCTGCCTCGTGAGGACCGTCCTCAGGGCAACGCCGGTCTCCCCTCGCTTCCGCCACCACCAAGGTGGAACGACGACCACCATCAAGACGAGGAGGCTGGGGGCTTCCAGGAGCCGCACGCTATCGCCTGCATCTTGGGCGGTGCTCAGGCCCCAGCTTCCCAGCGCATCTTCAAGCAGTTTGCTCGTGAGGTGAACGCAGCCCTCCCCAGGCTCGAGGCCACGCGCCCGCTCAGGTGGTCCAAGTGTGCCATCACCTTCAGCTCGTCGGACCAGCTCAAGTGCGTGGCAACTGCCGGCGCCCTGCCGATGCTTTTCTCACCCATCATCAGCGATGTTCAAGTCACCAAGACCCTCATCAACGGTGGCACAGGGCTCAATGTCCTGTCCGTCGAGACATTCGATAGCCTCCAAGTGCCATAAGATCACCTACAGCCTACCAAGCCTTTCTCAGGAGTGACCGACGGCTCCACCACCCCGATAGGGCAGGTCCGCCTCCCTGTCACCTTCGGCCAGCGTAACAACTACCGCACCGAGCTCATTGACTTCGATGTCACCCACGTCCGTCTGTCGTACAATGCCATCCTTGGGTATCTAGCATTGGCCAAGTTTATGGCAGTGACCCACCACGGCTACAATGTCCTCAAGATGCCAGGGAGCGGCGGAGTCATCACGGTCCCCTGCGAAGAAAGAGATGCAGTGTGCTCCCTTGAGCGTGCCATCCAAGCCGCTGCGATCGAAGACCCCGACAAAGAAGGCACCCTACCCTCCTGAGGCCATCCCCAAGAATAAGAAGCAGCTACTCCACCCAGGGCCTCAAGAGAGCGGCTTCTCCAGCGGCACCACCTAAGGATCCGTGCCCACAGCTGGGGCGCTTCCCTCCCTCGCATAGGAAGGCGCACCCGGTGCCCTCCTCGGGCAGGGCTTGGGGGCTCTCTTCTGGAGGGCCTCAGACCTAGCCAACATCATGAGGGAGGCACTCGGGCACCATGTGGAGGCGTGCTTCACTGCACGTTTCCCTTAGGAGGGCACTGGGCGAGGAGCGCCCGGTGCTCAGGAGTTCATCGTCAAGGCGACCCAGGAGCTTCAAGAAGCAAGGGCCATGCGCGGTGATCGCCGCCCACCACCCGGTGCAGCTCCCCATCCTAGCGAGGATGGTGGGCTACGCATCTGCATCGACGTTCCAGGGCTCAACAGGGCTGCATCTCAAGAGCGCTTCTGGCCTTCGCGCGTTGGTCGGTGCGAGGGTCCGCCTCATAGCTATGTTCGCATGCCATTTGGCTTGCCGAACGTGGCTGCCGCCTTCCAGCGCCACTTGCAGAGCGTCCTGGCGGCTCAGGAGGCCAGGCATCACGTAGTCCTGGCGGCTCAGGAGGCCAGGCATCACGTAGTCCTGGCGGAGGTGGCGACGGTCCTCCAAGAACCACCCGAGCCCCCGGAGCCACCCGAGGCTCAGGGCCCTGGTGGCTCGTGAGAAGCGACTCCTTCAACGCGCGTCTTTAGCTACTTCAATGCCCCTTCGACAATGGTACCAGGTGACATTTTCCGGTTTACTCAGCTGGGAGCACCCCTCGGGTGCATCATTCCCAGGTCACACGGGTCTGTCCCTGCGGCATGTATCTTTCTGCATCTTTAAGTTTAGTCTAATTGGGGGCGCCCCTCGGGCTGCATCATCCCCAGGCCACATGGGTCCGTCCCTGTGGCATGCATCATCCTTGCATCTATTCGAACTAACTTGTTCCCTTGCATGAGTTACCTATGATTACCACCTGCCTGCCCGGTACTTCGATGACATGAACGTCGTACGCCCTTGCAAGCCCGCCCACGACCGCCCCATGATTAAGGACTGGCACGGCGTTTGTACTCGGGTCCGTCCCTGCAGCGTCGCCAAACCCAAGAGGCCGAGCTCTGACTCGCGGGCCCGCTCTGTGTACGTCACCTCCCATGGCCCTTGGTGCCTTGTTCTCGCATGAGCTAATCATGGATGGACAGGCTAGGGCGCGCAACCCGGTGGCTCGCCACCGCGGGAGCCGCGCGCTGGGTGTCTTTCTTCAAGATTCTTCGCATGAGAAGACTAGGCACGGCATCTGTGCTCGGGTCCGTACCTGCAGCGTCGATAAATCCAACGACCGAGCTCTGTCTGGCGGGCCGGCCCCGTTCACGTCACCTCCTGGGGTCCTTGGTGTTTGGCCTTCTCATGTTATCGCCTCAGGATATTCGTCCCGCGCAAGTTGCCTAACCGTCTCGCAGGACCACCACAACCATCAAGAATCAAGACCAGGCGCAACCCGCCTTGAGGTAGGGCCTTGCGAGTCCCGCGCTGGCTCACGAGTGCCCAAACACACCTCGTCTAGCCTTGCCGTGCAAGCCACGTGTCAGGGTAGGATTGTACATGCCCCAGGGGCTCCACTCAGAGGGAGCCCTCACCCACGCACCAGTGGAAGCGCCATACTCCACGCTGGCAGTCGAGGAGCAGCTATGCCCGTGCAAGTGCGGAGCACTATGCTCCGCGCTGGTGATAAACAACAGAGGGCGGCCCCATGGCCGTACCAACCTCAGGGAGCCCCCGGGCTCGGTGTCCAGTCTCGTCGCAACACTTCCCCTCGGGAGAGTTGCTCGAGGGGGCTGGCCACGGGGGCTGCGCCCGGGTCATGCCCGAGCGTACGCCACCCTGCCAGGTCCCTCGGACCTGGTCGTCACGCGTCCCTCCCGAGCGGAGCCTCGGCGAAGGAAAAGGTATGAGGTCGTTTGGACGTCAAGGGGGACTCCTGAGCATCGCGACTCAGGAGCC
The DNA here is from genome assembly GCF_018294505.1 of Triticum aestivum. Taxonomy (NCBI): domain Eukaryota; kingdom Viridiplantae; phylum Streptophyta; class Magnoliopsida; order Poales; family Poaceae; genus Triticum; species Triticum aestivum. The sequence continues at coordinate 439,270,158 of NC_057796.1, forward strand.
TAACTAGCCACGTAGCTCCTCACTCCTTGGTTCTGTCCTGGCGATCCGGACGGTCCAACGTCGGTTGAGGTATGCGCGGGGTCGGGCCCTGGCGACGTAGAACACTAAGGCCTACTTTCGCATCTCCTTTCCGTAAGTTGTTTGCGTGTCAAGGGGGACTCTTGAGCATCGCAACTCAGGAGCCTAACTAGCCACATAGCCCCTCACCCCTTGGTCTCGTCCTGGTGATCCGGACGATCCAACGGTGGTTGAGGTACACGCGGGGTCAGGCCCTACCAACGTAGAAAACCAAGCGAACGGGAAGGAAATCGTGGAATCTTAACTAAATATTACAAAGCATATAGTCTCCAGACATCAAGCAGAGTTTTAATGCCTCCACGAGGCACATTACGTATCTCAGAAAAGTTCGCCGGAAGATAAAATGGGAAGCAACACCACCGCTCACCAGCAGGCCTCCTCCTCAGCCATGGGCGCCGTCATTAGGAAGCGCCTTCCCATCAGCAGCATCGTCGGCCCTGGTCGCAGGATCGGCGGCACCACCGGTTGGAGGTGTAGGGTCGACGGCGAGGAACTTCTTCAACAGGGCCTCTACCTGGCCCTTCACAGCTGTGGCAGCAGCTGCGCAGCGCTCCTCCACGGGCTCGAGCAACTCGCCAAGGTCAGCGTCAGGATCACGAAGATGAAGGTGGCTGAAGACACGCGTCAAAGCTGAAGAAGAAAGTGCGTGGGCTTCCCCCTCCACAATGGGGCCAATCCCGTCGACGACGCCCTCGAGCGCCACGACAAGATAAGGAAGCAGCTGGGCGGGACCTTCGTCGTCCGTCACCAGCAGCTTCTCCAAGCCCCTCTCGTAGAGCGCCCGTAGCGCCTCGCGGGATCTCTCCTCGAGGGACTTGAAGGTCACGCGATCCTCAGCCAGAACCTTCGCTTTGGCTTCCAGCTGGGCCTTCTCTGCCTCCACCTTCTGCTCCAGCTTCTCTAGACGGCTGCGCTCTGCGGCCTGCGCCCTCGCCAACTGCTCCAGCTCGGTGTCGCGACCTGTGACGGCGTCCTCTCGGGCCTTCATCTTCTCCTCCTCTGCCTTGCGGCCTCGAGCCTCGGCCGCGCGCTCGTTGCGCATGGTATCCATCTCGAGCTCCATCGACTGGCAACGCTCCTTGGCAGCCTCGGCGTCCTTCAGCGCCACCTCGCGGGCGGCCGCGGCTCGGTCGATGGCTCACTTGTCCTCCTCGGAAGCTGCCACGGCCTGGCCCAACGCCACCCTGATAGACGCATCGGAGTGCAGCCAGCCCAAGATCAGCTCCAGGCGCCCCGCCACCAGGCGACAGTCGGCGCCTTGAAGATCATCCCGCAGCCAGGTCAGTGCAGAAAGAGCATGCTCCAGGGCGTCGGGCGTAGCGGAAGGACCGCGAGCTTGCGGTGCGGCGGAAGAAGAAGGTAGCGTCGTCGTCAAGACCTTCAGGTTGATGGCGGCGGAAGAAGAAGCCAGAAGCTCTGGAGCCTGTGGGACCTCGGCCAGCGAACTGGGGACGGGCGCCTCAGGAACAGGCGTAGCGGTGGGGGTCGCCTTCTCCTGAGGACGGTTCGCTGGGTCTCGCGAGGATGACCGAGCGGGATAAGTGTGGGTGCCATCACCGCCTTTCTGCGCCAGAGGAGGTGCGGTCATGCCAGGCTGCTGGGTCCCCGAGGATGCGGCCGCCCTCTCCCTCTTCTTCTTCATCGACAGCGTCGGCCTAGCAGCACAAGAAGAGAACATCAGGAAGCTGCAACGGAAGCACGAGCAAGAGCAAAGTCAGGACAGGATACTCACAGGTCCACGGTGGCGTAGTCCCGTGGCCTTTTCAGAAGCGTAGAGCCTAGGGGCCTCGCAGCCTGGGGCACTGGCGCACGGGCCCCAGGAGCTGACGAGGCCCTGGCAGCCCTGGGCGGCGATAAGGCGGAGGCATCACCCTGAGAGATCAGCGCCGATCTGCTCTTCGTCGGGACCCCAGGCGGCGGCATCTTCGAGGGGGAGACCCTGGACCTCGTAGTGACCCCAGCAGGGGCAGGACTTCCCTCACCGGGTGGTCGTCAGCGTCGTCGTCGTCGGGCAAGGCACGGAGGAGGTCGGCCTTGCGCGGAGGGGAGGTCTCCCCAGTCCCCTCCGGGGTCGCCTCCGAGTCCTGCTCCTCCTCCTCGTCAGAGTCATCGGAGGACACCATCACCGGAGCCATCACCACCGGGGCCTCAGAGGGCGCCGGCGGCACAAGCCCGCGCCCATCGAAGACAGGCATGGCGGCGGCGATCTTCGCCCTATCTGGGCGACGGTACAGGGGAACAAAGGTGCCCGGTGGATACCCCTGGTCGTCCCCGACCAAGAGGCGGAGAACCGTGCCCAGCTCCTCGTCAGACAAGGCCTTCGAACGTAGGCGGAGGTCTTCACCTTCGTCTCCAAGCTTCCACAAGGGGCGCGAGCGCGCCTGGAGAGGAGCCACACGTTGCGCCAGGAATTCCTTGACGATCATGGCCCCCGTTAGCTTTGCCGCCTTTGGGTCGTCAGGCTTCAGGTCGGCGGTCATCCTCTCCAGCACCTGCTCCGCCCAGGGGTCAGTGAGCCTCGCACGGAACCACCCGTCATGAGACGTGGGCATCTCTGTCAGCAGCACCAGCCGGGGGTGGGAGCACTTGGCATCCATCAGGACCCACTTGCTCCTGAAGCCCTCGGCCTTCTTCCCGGCCTTCGAGACCGCGTTGGTCTTGTTGGCGGTGATGAAGTTGGCGCACCCCGAGCAGTGGTCGTCCTTGATCCGGAGATAGAAGAAGTGGCGCAGCAGCACCACGGACGGCATCACCCCAACGTATGCCTCGCAATAGAAGGCGAAGATCGAAAGAAGGAGGACGGAGTTGGGATGAAGATGGAGGGCATGAAGCTTGTAATTGCTAAGGACGGAATAGAAGAAATCAGAGAAGGGGGGAACCAACCCCGCGACAAATATGCTCATGAAGAAGGGATAGATGGTGCTGCCTGAGGCCTCCGGCTCAGCGGAGCCAGCCCAGAGCGTGGTCTTTCTCTTCTCGTCTCCCTCCACCATCATCAGGAGCATGGCGGCAAGGTTCTTCTCCTAGACGCTAGGCGCTTTCAGCGCAGGCTCGTACCAGGAGGGCAGAGGAGCGGCCTAAGCTTTGTTGGGCGCCATTGATGGCAGGCTCGAACGAGGATTTGTGTGGATATGGAGTCTTTGGAAGCGAGGAGCAGGAAAGGGGATCTAGAGTAAAACGAACGGGAGCAATGAAGGCAGCATGGCGCGCACCAGCCTTTTGTTAGTCGGGCAGTTGCCGAGGCAGCGTGGGAAAGCGGAGACACCCATGTCCCGTCAATCGCCATGCGTCAATCAAGGTCGCAGGCGGTTGGGGCCTGCCGCGCTCCGCACTTGCCCCTTGGCTTCGCCTCGAAACCAAGTCCGAGCGCGCCTTGGGCCTGGGGACTACTGTCGGTGTTCTGGGAACGGGGGTCCCTAGACTTGCCTGCCTGCGACCCACGGCGTGGCTCCACTAACGGCCTGGTACAACCCATCTTCATCAGCAAACCACTCAAGACCCTCGCGAGGCGGACGACACAAGACCTCCTTAGGGGCAGCCTCACTAGGCTGGCTCGCAAGGAGCGGAGAGATCAAGGCGAGGGGTACCTCGCGAGGTTCCCGTGACATGAGCCATGACGACCAAGGCCAAGCGGGCGCCAGGCGGGTGCCAGCGGGCGCAGCGTATCAGTTTCCTCTTTGGTGCTAATGAGGCAGGCACAGGAGAGGAGTCCCGAGGCATCAGGCAAAGGTTTCCATATCAGTGCAACAAGACCAAGACCAGCAGGACGGCAGGACGGAGGTCATCGCGGAGCCCACAGCTACATCACCACTAGAGCCTTTGGCAGGCGAAGACCACCTTTAGTCAGAATAACTTGTACTAGTTGTCTCCCTTCAAAATTGGCCGTTGTGGGATCCCTTCCCACCTACATTTGGGAAGAGGACCACGGCCTCTATAAATAGGACTAGCCATCATCACAGAGAGGCAGCTAATCTAGACGGGGGGATAGATCATTCAAATCATCCTCAACCACTCAAGCTCAGTGAGCTCAAGAACACCTCTCCTCAGGAGGTCGTTCTTCCCTTGTACTTGTTAATCCTCAGCCTACAAGGCAATCCAGCACACCACACTGGAGTAGGGTATTACACCACCATGGTTGCTCGAACTAGTATAAACTCTTGTGTCCCTTGTTCCTTGGGTTCGGCGAGCTAGGCCTTGAGATCGTTGCGAGAGTGGGATAGGGGGAGAGAGTTCTTCGTGCGCAGCCCAGTGTTCGAACCTCAAGGATTTGCCGGAACCCGTAATCCGACAGAAATGGTCGAGACATAAAGATCGATATATTGGAAGGCTATGTTTGGACACCGGAATGGTTTCGGATGAGTTCGGGCATTTTCTGGAGTACCGGGAGGTTACCGGAACCCCCCGGGAGTCAATGGGCCTTATTGGGCCTTAGTGGAAGAGAGGAGGAGGCGGCCAGGTGGAGGCCCCCCTCCAAGCCCAATCCGAATTGGGGTGGGGGCCGGGCCCCCTTTCCTTCTCTCCCTCCCCCTCTTCCTTCTTCTCCTACTCCAACTAGGCAGGGGAAACCTACTCCTACCGGGAGTAGGACTCCACCCCTTGGGCGCGCCCTATGAGGGCCGGCCCTCTCCTCCTCCCCTCCTTTATATACGGGGGAAGGAGGCATCCCATAGACACACAAGTTGATTCTTAGCCGTGTGCGGTGCCCCCCTCCACATATTTCCACCTCGGTCATATCATTGTAGTGCTTAGGCGAAGCCCTGCGTCGGTAACTTCATCATCACCGTCATCACGCCGTCGTGCTGACGAAACTGTCCCTCGGCCTCAGCTGGATCAAGAGTTCGAGGGACGTGCCGAGCTGAACGTGTGCAGATCGCGGAGGTGCCGTGCGTTCGGTACTTGATCGGTTGGATCGCGAAGACATTCGACTACATCAACTGCGTTACTTAACGCTTCCGCTTTCGGTCTACGAGGGTACGTGGACACACTCTCCCACTCGTTGCTATGCATCACATAGATAGATCTTGTGTGATCGTAGGTAAATTTTTTGAAATACTACATTCCCCAACAGTGGCATCCGAGCCAGGTCTATGTGTAGATGTTATATGCACGAGTAGAACACAAAGAGTTGTGGGCGATAATAGTCATACTGCTTACCAGCATGTCATACTTTGATTCAGCGGTATTGTTGGATGAAGCGGCTCAGACCGACATTACGCGTACGCTTACGCGAGACTGTTCTACCGACGTGCTTCGCACACAGGTGGCTAGTGGGTGTCAGTTTCTCCAACTTTAGTTGAATCGACTGTGAGTACGCCCGGTCCTTGTTGAAGGTTAAAACGGCACACTTGACGAAAAATCGTTGTGGTTTTTGATGCGTAGGTAAGAACGGTTCTTGCTAAACCCGTAGCAATCACGTAAAATTTGCAACAACAAGTAGAGGACGTCTAACTTGTTTTTGCAGGGTATGTTGTGATGTGATATGGTCAAGACGTGGTGATATATAAATTATTGTATGAGATGATCATGTTTTGTAACAATTATCGGCAACTGGCAGGAGCCTTATGGTTGTCGCTTTATTGTATGAAATGAAATCGCCATGTAATTGCTTTACTTTATCACTAAGCGGTAGCGATAGTTGTGATAGCAATAGTTGGCGAGACGACAACGATGCTTCGATGGAGATCAAGGTGTCAAGCCGGTGACGATGGTGATCATGACGGTGCTTTGGAGATGAAGATCAAAGGAACAAGATGATGTTGGCCCTATCATATCACTTATATTGATTGCATGTGATGTTCATCCTTTATGCATCTTATTTTGCTTAGTTCAGCGGTAGCATTATAAGATGATCTCTCACTAAATTTCAAGGTACAAGTGTTCTCCCTGAGTATGCACCGTTGCGAAAGTTCGTCGTGCCGAGACACCACGTGATGATCGGGTGTGATAAGCTCTACGTTCACATACAACGGGTGCAAGCCAGTTTTGCGCACGCAGAATACTCGGGTTAAAATTGACGAGCCTAGCATATGAAGACATGGCCTCGGATAACTGAGATCGAAAGGTCGAGCGCAAATCATATAGTAGATATGATCAACATAGTGATGTTCACCATTGAAAACTACTCCATCTCACGTGATGATCGGACATGGTTTAGTTCATTTGGATCACGTGATCACTTAGATGATTGGAGGGATGTCTATCTAAGTGGGAGTTCTTAAGTAATATGATTAATTGAACTTTAATTTGTCATGAACTTAGTACCTGATAGTATTTTTCATGTCTATGTTGTTGTAGATCAATGGCCCGAGCTACTGTTCCTTTGAATTTTAATGCGTTCCTAGAGAAAGCTAAGTTGAAAGATGATGGTAGCAACTATACGGACTGGGTCCGTAACTTGAGGATTATCCTCATTGCTACACAGAAGAATTACGTCCTGGAAGCACCGCTAGGTGCAATACCCGCTGCAGGAGCAATGCTGGACGTCGTGAACGCCTGGCAGAGCAAAGCTGTTGACTACTCGATAGTTCAGTGTGTCATGCTTTACGGCTTAGAACCGGGACTTCAACGATGTTTCGAACGTCATGGAGCATATGAGATGTTCCAGGAGTTGAAGTTAATATTTCAAGCAAATGCCCAGATTGAGTGATATGAAGTCTCCAATAAGTTCTACAGCTGTAAAAATGGAGGTGAATAGTTCTGTCAGTGAACATATACTCAAGATGTCTGGGTATCATAATCACTTGACTCAGCTGGGAGTTAATCTTCTAGTTGATAGTGTCATTGACATAGTTCTTCAATCACTGCCACCAAGCTACAAAAGCTTTGTGATGAATTATAATATGCAAGGGATGGATAAGACAATTCCCAAGCTCTTCGCGATGCTAAAGGCTCCGGAGGTAGAAATCAAGAAGGAGCATCAAGTATTGATGGTCAACAAGACCACCAGTTTCAAGAAAAAGTGTAAAGGGAAGAAGGGGAACTTCAAGAAGAACAGCAAGCAAGTTGTTGCTTGATACGTCTCCAATGTATCTATAATTTATGAAGTATTCATGCCATGTTTGCAATAGTTTTATATGATTTTGGTATGATTTGATTAGAACTAACCCGGACTGATGATGTTTTTAGCAGAACTACCATGGTGTTGTTTTTGTGCGGAAATAAAAGTTCTCGAAATGCGCTGAAAATCTACGGAGTTTTTTTCTTGAAAATATAAAAAATACTGGAACGAAGAGTTATCGGAGGGGAGTCCCGTGGGCCCCATGAGGGTAGAGGGCGCGCCCACCCCCCTGGGGTGCGCCCCCTTCCTCGTGGACTCCCTGTGGGGCCCCCTGACTGGTTCTCGATGCCATCTTCTCCTATAAATACAAAAACCTCCAGAAATAACCTAGATCGGAAGTTCCGCCGCCGCAAGCCTCTGTAGCCACGAGAAATCAATCTAGGCCCTCTCTGGCACCCTGCCGGAGGGGGCCATCATCACCGGAGGCCATGGAGGAGGATCCCGGAGGGGCCATCATCGCCATGAAGGCCGAGGACCAGAGGGAGAACCTCTCCCCATGTAGGGGGAGGCCATGGAGGAGGAAGCATAAGGGGGAGAACCTCTCCTCCTCTGTCTCAGTGGCGCCGGAGTGCCATCGGGAGGGGAATCATCGCCGCGGTGACCGTCTTCATCAACATCACCATCATCATCACCATCCTCATCTCTTTTACGCGCTCCACTCTCCCGCACCCCGCTGTAATACCTACTTGAACATGGTGCTTTATGCCACATATTATGATCCAATGATGTGTTGCCATCCTATGATGTTTTGAGTAGATATCCTTCGTCTTTGGGTTGATTGATGATATAGATTGGTATGAGTTGTATGTTTTATTTCGATGCTGTCCTATTACGCCCTCCGTGTCGCGCAAGCGTGAGGGATTCCCGCTGTAGGGTGTTGCAATACATTTATGATTCGCTTATAGTGGGTTGCTTGAGTGACAGAAGCATAAACCCGAGTAAGGGGGTTGTTGCGTATGGGATAAAGGGGACTTGATGCTTTAATGCTATGGTTGGGTTTTACCTTAATGATCTTTAGTAGTTGCAGATGCTTGCTAAGTTCCAATCATAAGTGCATATGATCCAAGAAGAGAAAGTATGTTAGCTTATGCCTCTCCCTCATATGAAATTGCAATAGTGATTACCAGTCTTGTTAACGATTGCCTAGGATAATTCCGCACACTGACCCATCATTATTCCACACTCGCTATTTATAATATTTAGTAATATATTCTAACTTTATGATAACAGCACCTACTTTTATATTTTAGCTCTCCAATATCATGCAAAGTTATCCTCTTCATACCCACAACGTAGTTTTATTTCTTGTTTCTAGTTGGAAGCAAACGTTCGGTGTACGTAGAGTCGTATCAGTGGTAGATAGGACTTGAGAGAATATTGATCTTACCTTTAGCTCCTTGTGGGTTCGACACTCCATACTTATCACTTCCACCATTGGGAATTGCTACGATGATTCCCTGCACTTAGGGATTATAAAGCTCTTTTATGGCGCCGTTGCCGGGGAGCAATAGCGTGGGGTTGATATTCTCGTGTGTGCTTGTTTGCTTTCTTCACTAAGTAGGTTTTGTTTTTCACTTTTGTTTCTGTTTAGTTGTGGGTGAAACATACAAAAAAATTAAAAGAATGAAAATGCCAAAAAAAATTACTTGCCTCTCATGCCTAAAAGGTTTTTCAAAAAGAGAAGTGAATGGAAAGTTATGCATTGAAGAAGTGAGGGTCGACCTTGAGCACTTGTGTTCATGCTCATGGAAACAATGTATAATTTTTCATGGAAGTTTCTCTGTAAATAATTATCCCCTTGTATATATCCATTGTATTATAAAAATAATGTGCCAAGCTTTGGTTTTAGGATGATTAGATTGCTTGTTTACTTTGTGCAGTACAAAAACAGAAACTTTGGCTGTAGCACGTGAATTTACATTTTTTTACTAGAAAGTCAAATGGGTCTGAAACTTTTTGCACATTACTTCTGTACAAATTTTAAAATTGTCATGGTTTTTCTAGAATTTTTGGAGTAACACAAGTTTGCTAAACTTCCAGATTACTACAGACTGTCCTGTTTTTGACAGAATCTCTTTTCTATGTGTTGATCGCTTATTTTGATGAATCTATGGGTAGTATCGGGGGGTATGAACCATGGTGAAGTTGTAATACAGTAGATATAGTTCTAATATGAAATTTGAATAAGTTTGCAACAGTACCTAAAGGTAGTGATTTGCTTTATTACACTAACGGATCTCAAAAAGTATTTGTTAAAGTTTTTTGTGTATGAAGTGTTCAAAGATCGAGGAGCTATCAATATGAGAAGAATAAAGAGAGGCAAGAGTTCAAGCTTGGGGATGCCCAAGGCACCCCAAGTAAATATTTCAAGGATACTCAAGAATCTAAGCTTGGGGATACCCCGGTTGGCATCCCATCTTTCTTCAACAATTATCGGTATACCTTGGTTTTTGTTTTGTTCACGTGATTTGTGTCCTTTGTGTTTTTGTTTTCCCTTTAATAACCATTCTAGTATGAGATAGCCCTTCATTGATTTATAGAATACTTCACGTGCTTCACTTATATCTTTTAAGTATGATCTTATAGAATTGCTCTTTGTGCTTCACCTAAATCATTTGAGTATGGTTTTATATAATGCTTTGTGTGCTTCACTTATATATTTTGAGTTTGGATATTGGTTAGACTATATTAAGTTTAGAATGCTCCATGAACTTCACTTATATCTTTTGGAGTATGAATAATACTATCATCTAAAGCGGGTTTGGAAGAGTGTCAACTTTAGGAATTAGTGACCCCACTATTCCGAATGAGAAGAATTTTGCTTATGTGGAGAGTAGAAAATTCTCTATGCTTGTATATCATGAAAAGAATGCTTTATGTGATGGTTATATTGATGAATTCATTCATGATGCTACTGAAAAATATTATGAGGGAGGAATATATGCTTGTAGGAGTTGCAATAATGTCAAGTTTCCTCTCAATGTGCTTAAAGTTTTGAAGTTATACTTGTTTTGCCTTAATATGCTAGTTGATTCTTGTTCCTATAAATTATGTGCTCAAAAAATCCCTAGGCATAGAAAGTGGGTTAGATTCAAATGTGCTAGTCATATTCTTCATGATGCTCTCTTTATGTTTCAATTCTTTTCTTTTATGTGAGCATCATTGAAATCATCATGCCTAGCTAAAAGGCATTAAAGAAAAGCGCTTGTTGGGAGACAACCCAATACTTAACCTTACTATTTTTGTGTTTTTACATGATTAAGATACTGTAGTAATCATGTTTTATAGCTTTTGTTTCAATAAAGTGCCAAGTAAGACCTTTGGGAAGACTTGGGTGAAAGTTAATGTGATCTTGCTATAAAAAACACAAACTTTGCGCTCACGAGATTAGCTGCCATTTTTTACAGAGGAGTGCTTTTGAGTTGAATTTTTTTTGCAGAAGATTAATAGACAAATTCCTCACGTCCACCAATTTATTTCATAATTTTTGGAGTATCAGAAGTATGGTTGTTGTTCAGATCATTACAGACTGTTCTGTTTCTGACAGATTCTGTTTTCATTGCATAGTTTGCTTGTTTTCTAGTGTCTATGGCTTATATTTCTCAATATAAATTGTACAAATGATATGGTATAGTAGGAATTGTGTGAGAACAGTTATGAACCTTGTCTTTGACAGTACCATAGTGAATGGTTTACTCTTTATCATACTAACCTATCTCATGAAGTTCCATTAAAGTTTTGTGTGATTGAAGATTTCAAGCTTTGGGTGAGATATCGATATGAGGAGAATAAGGAGTGGAAAGACCCTAAGTTTGGGGATGCCCAAGGCACCCCAAGGTAATATTCAAGGAAGACTCAAGCGCCTAAGCTTGGGGATGCCCCGGAAGGCATCCCCTCTTTTGTCTTCAAAACTATCGGTATACCTTACTCGGAGCTATATTTTTATTCATCACATGATAGGTGTTTTCCTTGGAGCGTATTTTCAATTTTACTTGCTGTTTGAATAAAATCTTTGGATCTGAAATCTTGAATGAAAAAGAATCCTCCCATGGCTAGTTAATTATTTGACTACTCAGTGTTCTTCACTTATATCTTTTGGAGTAGTTTGTCATTTACTCACGTGCTTCACGTATATCCTACGAGTAATTGGTTGAATGAATTGAATATCATAAATCTGAATTTATACATGTTTCATATGCTTATACCATGGGGAGTAATGACTTCACACATAATAAGTATAGGTGGTAAATTTATTGAAAGTTAGCAAACGCAGAATTGGTCACTTGAACAATTCATGAAAGAATATTGAAGGAAGAGAGATTTCACATATAAATATACTATCTTGGACATCTTTTGTAATTGTGAGCACTCATTAAAATATGACATGCTAAAAGGTTGATGTTGGACAAGGAAGACAACGTAATGGGTTATGTTTTCTTATATCCGAAATAAAGTATATTGTCATGGATCATCCAACATGCTGAGCTTGTTTCCCCCCCCTCATGCTAGCCAAATTCTTTGCACCAAGTAGAGATACTACTTGTACTTCCGAATATCCTTAAACCCGGTTTTGCCATGAGAGTCCACCATATCTACCTATGGATTGAGTAAGATCCTTCAAGTAAGTTGTCATTGTTGCATGCAAAAAATCTCTAAATATGTATGATCTATTAGTGTGGAGAAAATAAGCTTTATACGATCTTGTGATATGGAAGCAATAAAAGCGACGGACTGCATAATAAAGGTCCCTATCACAAGTGGCAATATAAAGTGACGTTCTTTCGCATTAAGATTTTGTGCATCCAACTATAAAAGCACATGGCAACCTCTGCTTCCCTCTGCGAAGGGCCTATCTTTTATTCTTGTCTTATACCTTATACAAAAGTCATGGTGATCTTCACCTTTCCTTTTTACATTTTATCCTTAGGCAAGCACATTGTGTTGGAAAGATCCTGATATATATATCCAATTGGATGTAAGTTATCATGAACTATTATTGTTGACATTACCCTTGAGGTAAAAGGTTGGGAGGCGAAACTATAAGCCCCTATCTTTCTCTGTGTCCGATTAAAACTTTGAACCCATAAATATCACATGAGTGTTAGCAATTGTGAAAGATTAAATGATAGTTGAGTATGTGGAGTTTGCTAAATCAAAGCTCTGACACAGACCCTTCCTGAAAATAAGATGAATTGCAATTGTTTGATCACTGAGAATATAGTTTGTTAGTTTCAAGAAAGTTTATGATCCATACTTTAACATGTGAATAGCTTGTTACTTAATCATGAGAAGTTTCATGAGTTGAACTACTGTTATGATATATAATGATGCTAGAAAAAGTGATTGGAACTATCATTGATCGGACTTATGCACTTGCTAGCATTCACACTTCATAAATAATTTCTTTTATCATTTACCTACTTGAGGACGAGCAGGAATTAAGTTTGGGGATACTGAACGTCTCCAACGTATCTATAATTTATGAAGTATTCATGCCATGTTTGCAATAGTTTTATATGACTTTGGTATGGTTTGATTAGAACTAACCCGGACTGACACTATTTTGAGCAGAACTACCGTGGTGTTGTTTTTGTGCAGAAATAAAAGTTCTCGGAATGCGCTGAAAATCAAAGGAGATTTTTTCTGGAAAATATAAAAAATATTATGATCCAATGATGTGTTGCCATCCTATGATGTTTTGAGTAGATATCCTTTGTCTTTGGGTTGATTGATGATATAGATTGGTATGTGTTGTATGTTTTATTTTGGTGTTGTCCTATTGTGCCCTTCGTGTCGCGCAAGCGTGGGGGATTCCCGTTGTAGGGTGTTGCAATACGTTTATGATTCGCTTATAGTGGGTTGCTTGAGTGACAGAAGCATAAACCCGAGTAAGAGGGTTGTTGCGTATGGGATAAAGGGGACTTGATGCTTTAATGCTATGGTTGGGTTTTACCTTAATGATCTTTAGTAGTTGCAGATGCTTGCTAGAGTTCCAATCATAAGTGCATATGATCCAAGAAGAGAAAGTATGTTAGCTTATGCCTCTCCCTCATATGAAATTGCAATAGTGATTATCGGTCTTGTTAATGATTGCCTAGGATAATTCCGCACACCCACCCATCATTATTCCACACTCGCTATTTATAATACTTAGTAATATGTTCTAACTTTATGATAACAGCACCTACTTCTATATTTTATCTCTCTGATATCATGCAAAGTTATCCTCTTCATACCCAACGTAGTTTTATTTCTCGTTTCTAGTTGGAAGCAAACGTTCGGTGTATGTAGAGTCGTATCAGTGGCAGATAGGACTTGAGAGAATATTGATCTTACCTTTAGCTCCTTGTGGGTTCGACACTCTATACTTATCGCTTCCACCATTGGGAATTGCTACGATGATTCCCTGCACTTGGGGATTATCACTGCTCAAGTGAAGAATCCCAAGTCTGGACCTAAGCCTTAGACTGAGTGCTTCTACTGCAAAGGATACTGGTTCTGTGAAGCGGAACTGCCCCAAGTATTTGGCGGATAAGAAGGATGGCAAAGTGAAGAAAGGTATATGTGACATACATGTTATTGATGTGTACCTTACTAATGCTCGCAGTAGTGCCTGGGTATTTGATACTGGTTCTGTTGCTGATATTTGCAACTCGAAACAGGGACTAAGGATTAAGCAAAGATTGGCTAAGGACGAGGTATGATGCACGTGGGAAATGGTTCCAAAGTCGATGTAATCGCCGTCGGCACGCTACCTCTACATCTACCTTCAGGATTAGTTTTAGACCTGAATAATTGTTATTTGGTGCTAGCATTAAGCATGAACATTATATCTGGATCTTGTTTGATGCGAGACGGTTATTCATTTAAATCTGAGAATAATGGTTGCCCTATTTATATGAGTAATATCTATTATGGTAATGCACCCTTGAAGAGTGGTCTATTTTTGTTGAATCTCGATAGTAGTGATACACATATTCTTAATATTGAAGCCAAAAGATGCAAAGTTGATAATGATAGTGCAACATATTTGTGGCACTGCCGTTTGGGTCATATTGGTGTAAAGCGCATGAAGAAACTCCATATTGATGGACTTTCGGGATCACTTGATTATGAATCACTTGGTACTTGTGAACCATGCCTCATGGGCAAGATGACTAAAACTCCGTTCTCTAGAACAATGGAGCGAGCAACAGATTTATTGGAAATAATACATACTGATGTATGTGGTCTGATGAATATTGAGGCTCGCGGCGGTGTCGTTATTTTCTAACCTTCACAGATGATTTAAGAAGATATGGGTATATCTACTTGATGAAACATAAGTCTGAAACATTTGAAAAGTTCAAAGAATTTCAGAGTGAAGTGGAAAATCATCGTAACAAGAAAAATAAAGTTTCTGCGATATCATCGTGGAGGAGAATATTTGAGTTACGAGTTTGGTCTTCATTTGAAACAATGCGGAATAGTTTTGCAACTCACGCCACCCGGAACACCACAGCGTAATGGTGTGTCCGAACGTCGTAACCGCACTTTATTAGATATGGTGCGATCTATGATGTCTCTTACTGATTTACCGCTATCGTTTTGGGGTTATGCTTTAGAGACGGCTGCATTCACGTTAAATAGGGCACCATCTAAATCCATTGAGACGACACCTTATGAACTGTGGTTTGGCAAGAAACCCAAGTTGTCATTTCTTAAAGTTTGGGGCTGCGATGCTTATGTGAAAAAGCTTCAACCAGATAAGCTCGACCCCAAATCGGAGAAATGTGTCTTCATAGGATACCCAAAGGAGACTGTTGGGTACACCTTCTATCACAGATCCGAAGGCAAGATATTCGTTGCTAAGAATGGATACTTTCTAGAGAAGGAGTTTCCCTCGAAAGAAGTGAGTGGGAGGAAAGTAGAACTTGATGAGGTAACTATACCTGCTCCCTTATTGGAAAGTAGTTCATCACAGAAATCAGTTCATGTGACTCCTACACCAATTACTGAGGAAGCTAATGATGATGATCATGTAACTTCAGATCAAGTTACTACCGAACATCGTAGGTCAACCAGAGTAAGATTCGCACCAGAGTGGTACGGTAATCCTGTTCTAGAGGTCATGTTACTTGACGATGACGAACCTATGAACTATGAGGAAGTGATGATGAGCCCAGATTCCGTGAAATGGCTTGAGGCCATGAAATCTGAGATGGGATCCATGTATGAGAACAAAGTGTGGACTTTGGTTGACTTGCCCGATGATCGGCAAGCCATAGAGAATAAATGGATCTTCAAGAAGAAGACTGACACTGACGGTAATGTTACTGTCTACAAAGCTCGACTTGTTGCGAAAGGTTTTCGACAAGTTCAAGGAGTTGACTACGATGAGACCTTCTCACCCATAGTGATGCTTAAGTCCGTCTGAATCATGTTAGCAATTGCTGCATTTTTATGATTATGAAATTTGGCAAATGGATGTAAAAATTGCATTCCTGAATGGATTTCTGGAAGAAGAGTTGTATATGATGCAACCAGAAGGTTTTATCGATCCAAAGGATGCTAACAAAGTGTGCAAGCTCCAGCGATCCATTTATGGACAGGTGCAAGCCTCTCGGAGTTGGAATAAACATTTTGATAGTGTGATCAAAGCATATGGTTTTATACAGACTTTTGGAGAAGCCTGTATTTACAAGAAAGTGAGTGGGAGCTCTGTAGCATTTCTAATATTATATGTGGATGACATATTGTTGATTGGAAATGATATAGAATTTCTGGATAGCATAAAAGGATACTTGAACAAGAGCTTTTCAATGAAAGACCTCGGTAAGCTGCTTACATATTGGGCATCAGGATCTATAGAGATAGATCAAGACGCTTAATTGGACTTTCACAAAGCACATACCTTGATAAAGTTTTGAAGAAGTTCAAAATGGATCAAGCAAAGAAAGTGTTCTTGCCTGTGTTACAAGGGGTGAAGTTGAGTCAGACTCAATGCCCGACCACTGCAGAAGATAGAGAGAAAATGAAAGTCATTCCCTATGCTTCAGCCATAGGTTCTATCATGTATGCAATGCTGTGTACCAGACCTGATGTGTGCCTTGCTATTAGTTTAGCATGGAGGTACCAAAGTAATCCAGGAGTGGATCACTGGACAGCGGTCAAGAACATCCTGAAATATCTGAAAAGGACTAAGGATATGTTTCTCATTTATGGAGGTGACAAAGAGCTCGTCGTAAATGGTTACGTCAATGCAAGCTTTGACACTGATCCGGATGACTCTAAGTCACAAAACGGATACGTATTTATATTGAACGGTGGAGCTGTCAGTTGGTGCAGTTCCAAGCAAAGCGTCGTGGCGGGATCTACGTGTGAAGCTGAGTAGATAGCTGCTTCGGAAGCAGCCAATGAAGGAGTCTGGATGAAGGAGTTCATATCCGATCTAGGTGTCATACCTAGTGCATCGGGTCCAATGAAAATCTTTTGTGACAATACTGGAGCAATTGCCTTGGCAAAGGAATCCAGATTTCACAAGAGAACCAAACACATCAAGAGACGCTTCAATTGCATCCGCGATCAAGTCAAGGAGGGAGACATAGAGATTTGCAAGATACATACGGATATGAATGTTGCAGACCCGTTGAATAAGCCTCTCTCACGAGCAAAACATGATCAGCACCAAGACTCCATGGGTGTTAGAATCATTACTGTGTAATCTAGATTATTGACTCTAGTGCAAGTGGGAGACTGAAGGAAATATGCCCTAGAGGCAATAATAAAGTTGTTATTTATATTTCCTTATATCATGATAAATGTTTATTATTCATGCTAGAATTGTATTAACCGGAAACTTAGTACATGTGTGAATACATAGACAAACAGAGTGTCACCAGTATGCCTCTACTTGACTAGCTCGTTGATCAAATATGGCTAACTTTCCTAGCCATAGACATGAGTTGTCATTTGATTAACGGGATCACATCATTATAGAATGATGTGATTGACAAGACCGATTCGTTAGCTTAGCACGATGATCGTTTAGTTTGTTGCTATTGCTTTCTTCATGACTTATACATGTTCCTATGACTAGGAGATTATGCAACTCCCGAATACCGGAGGAACACTTAGTGTGCTATCAAACGTCACAACGTAACTGGGTGATTATAAAGATGCTCTACAGGTGTCTCCGATGGTGTTTGTTGAGTTGGCATAGATCGAGATTAGGATTTGTCACTCCGATTGTCGGAGATGTATCTCTGGGCCCTCTCGGTAATGCACATCACTATAAGCCTTGCAAGCAATGTGACTAATGAGTTAGTTGCGGGATGATGCATTACGGAACGAGTAAAGAGACTTGCCGGTAACGAGATTGAACTAGGTATTGAGATATCGACGATCGAATCTCGGGCAAATAACATACCGATGACAAAGGGAACAATGTATGTTGTTATGCGGTTTGACCGATAAAGATCTTCGTAGAATATGTGGGAGCCAATATGAACATCCAGGCTCCGCTATTGGTTATTGACCGGAGATGAGTCTCGGTCATGTCTACATAGTTCTCGAACCCGTAGGGTCCGCACGCTTAACGTTCGATGACGATCGGTATTAAGAGTTTATGTGTTTTGATGTACCGAAGGTTGCTCGGAGTCCCGGATGTGATCATGGACATGACGAGGAGTCTCGAAATGGTCGAGAAATAAAGATCGATATATTGGAAGGCTATGTTTGGACACCGAAATGGTTCCGGATGAGTTCGGGCATTTTCTGGAGTACCGGGAGGTTACCGGAACCCCCCAGGAGTCAATGGGCCTTATTGGGCCTTAGTGGAAGAGAGGAGGAGGCGGCCAGGTGGAGGGCGCCCCCCCCTCAAGCCCAATCCGAATTGGGGTGGGGGCCAGCCCCCATTTCCTTCTCTCCCTCTCCCTCTTCTTTCTTGTCCTACTCCAACTAGGAAGGGGGGAAACCTACTCCTAGTGGGAGTAGGACTCCCCCCTTGGGCGCGCCCTATGAGGGCCGGCCCTGTCCTCCTCCCCTCCTTTATATACGGGGAAGGGGGCACCCCATAGACACACAAGTTGATTCTTAACCGTGTGCGGTGCCCCCCTCCACATATTTCCACCTCGGTCATATCGTTGTAGTGCTTAGGCGAAGCCCTGCGTCGGTAACATCAACATCACCGTCATCACGCCGTCGTGCTAACGAAACTCTCCCTCGGCCTCAGCTGGATCAAGAGTTCGAGGGACGTCACCGAGCTGAACGTGTGCAGATCCCGGAGGTGCCGTGCGTTCGGTACTTTATCGGTTGGATCGCGAAGACGTTTGACTATATCAACCGCATTACTTAACACTTCCGCTTTCGGTCTACGAGTGTATGTGGACACACTTTCCCACTCATTGCTATGCATTGCATAGATAGATCTTTCGTGATCGTAGGTAAATTTTTTGAAATACTGCATTCCCCAACACTCCGGTCGTGTTGTGTTCTCAACTTCTTCTACTTCACCTACATGTGGTTTGCCACAAGGTAATGACATGGTGAGTAGTGGTGTTCATTGCAATGATGACAGTGGGCTTATTGTTGATAATCCTTCATCACTCTCTTATTGCAATGCTTTATCTTTGGACTTTAGCACTTCGAGCACTCCAAATGTTTCACATGCTTGTGTTGATAGTCCTTGCATATCATGTAGAAATTGCTTGACTAAATCTCATGATGATATGCTTACTATGTCTTGTTGCCATGATAAAAATGCATCTATTTCCTCGAATTGTTGTGCTAACAATCTAGAGGAAACCCAACACCCCATGGAACAAGATGTGGTCTTGAATGGTGCTTCAAGGGATCCTACATCATCATCTATTGCAGTTTGCCTTATGGCCGGGGCTTCAAAGGTATCTCCCACTTTGAATCCCAATATATCTTGTGATGATATTGATGATGGCAAGAATGATGATGATGTTGATTATGATGAAGAGAACGATAATGTTGCCTCCTTAAAATTAAGGGGGAAATGATTTTTAAAGCTCTTCTTAAGAATAAAATTGCTCGTTCCAACTTCATGGAAATCATGTCTATTGCTATTGAGGGCAAGAAATATATTGATGAGTTGGAATCTTGTCTTGAGGAGCATGAGGTCACCATTGATAAAATGGAAGGTCATGAGCGTGATTATGCTAATGAGATTGCGGACCTCTCCGAAGCTCTCGAACTTGAACAAACCACCAAGGAATCTCTTGAGGAGACTTTTGCTCTTGAATTATCTAGAGTGAAGGAATCTCATGATAGAGCTCCTGAGGTGGCCAATGTTTTCAAACTAAAAATGAGAAGCTTGATGTTGTGCATGCTAAACTCCTTGAGGACTTTGGGCACCTCGAAAATGGCTCAAGGGTCATTAAGAGTGAGCTCATCAAACTTAGCGAGTCTCATGCTCAACTTAAAGCTTCATATTCTAAAGAGCTTGCCAAGTTGCCTGCTACTCTTGCTATTATTGATGATGCTTGTGCTACTAACTCTATTTCTAGTTAAGCATCCATTTTGAAGGAGAATGTTGAGCTAAGGGCTCAACTTGAGTTGCTATCTAGCAATTATGAGAAATTGGAAGAAAGTCATGTAAAGCTCACAAGCTCTCATGATGATCTTCTAGTATCCCATAATGTGCTAAAGATAGCTCATGAGGCTATGATTATCAAAGTAACATCTGGTGAGTCTCATGTGGATACTAGCACTAATTCAAGTCAAAATGATATCTTGCCATGTGCTAGTCCTCGTAATTCATCTATGCATAACATTGGCACATCTTGTGATGAATTGCTTTCCTTGCCTTGGTTCTCTAACTATTAAGCTTATACTTCCTCTAGCACGTGTGTTGATACTAACCATGTAGAGGAAATAAAAGAGCTCAAGGACCAAGTCACTTCTTTGAAGAAAGACTTGGAAAAGTGTCATGAAGGGAAGTCCACACTCAACAAAATCTTGAGTGTGCAAAAATCCCCCAATGACAAAGGTGGACTTGGATTCAACTCCAATAAGAAGAAGAAATCCAAGAGAAACAAGAAGAAGGGCCAAGAACAACTCAAGAATTCGGCCAAGATTATTTGCTTCAAGTGCAAAATTAAAGGGCATCATGTTAGATCTTGCCCATTGAAGAAGAAGGCAATTTGTGACAAGCAACAAGGGAAGAGGACACAAGTTCAATCTCAAGCTCAACCTCAAGTTGAAGAAAGTCCACTTCGCAAGAATACTCAAGTTATTGCTTCTCTTGTTGAGAAATCAAGTGAGAAGAAAATGAAGAGTAGACGTTGCTACTTATGTCATGAGAAAGGTCACGTCGCTTCTTCATGCACTAGTGGTAACTTTTCCAACCCAATTATTATTGATAGTATCTATTCTCTTGGGAAGGATAAGGTTGGCAATGTGTTTGCCAAGTTTGTTGGTACTCAAAGTGGTGTCAAGAAAAGAACCATTTGGGTTGCCAAGCCTATTGTGACTAACCTCTTAGGACCCAACTTGGTTGGGGACCAACAAGCTCAAACTTGATCAATAGGTGTTGTTGGAGGGCATTGAATATTTGGCTACAATATGAAGAATTAAGGGGACTTCATCATTCTTATTGTCTCAAGCCAAGTGAATTGGGTTTTCAAGTTTCTATCTTTTATCCAATGTCCCTCCTGGCGGTAACTTGTACTTAAATTGTTTACTTGAAAGTTACTTGCCCCTTTGCATGTTTTGGTTTTGTTCCTTGCATGTGTTTGTATATGTTGTGCCTCCAATTGCTTATCTTGAGTAATCAAGTATGTGCGTGTTGGTTTACACATCATGTACATGTGTGTCGTACGTTGAGCATTTATGCATCTTGTTTGTATCTTAGTTGGCTCTTGTGAGAGATTAATGGAATATCCCATTATGGGGGAGTGATGTGCTTTGTACACCTCACAATCCTATAAATGTGTGTACATGACGAATACCATCTAGTATTGATATTACAAGATTATCTAGTCGCTATGTGGTATGTCTTCTCATGAGAAATTCAAAATCTAAATATAATAGTCCATTAATTATCTCTTGTTGTATCCTCTTATTGCCTCTTGTTAAGTTTTTATTGGCATCACATTATGGGGGAGTAATATGATATGTGCATATTACAAGCCTAGAAAATGCGTACATTTGAGATATTTTCACCTAGAATTGATATTGTAAATTATCTTGTTCCTAGGTGGCATGTTAGCTCTACAAGTTGCAATTTGCTTGTGTTTGGTGTGAAGATGATGTTGGATATCCTTGCTATCTACCAACGGGAATTATTTCCAAATACTTCTTGTCTTTTGGCAATTGGTACTCACTTATGTGTGGTAGAAATTATTGATCATCTTTACATTGGCCTTTGCTTTTATTTGCCTTATCTCTTGCCTAGGTTTGTGTCAACTACCTTTGTCTTCCATACCACTTGTGGATCTTGTTAATTTCTTGATCTTGTCTAGTGTTTTCTAGACATAGTGAAAGTGGTGATCCCACCTTGTGCATTTTGTATTCAAATGCAAATTCTCTATAATGCACTACTCTTGGGGGAGCAATCGTATTTTCTATAAGAACACTCATCTTGTGATCCTTATCAAGTTTGTTGGTGGAAGGCAAGCCGTTTCTTTTTGGTACTTTGTGCCAACATGAAACTTTGTAGAGAGCCTGGTTTGTTTGGAACCAACCTCTCTTTTGGGGGTTTGACATATTTTTGTGTGTTTAATGGATATCTCATTCCTTGATGTATCTTTTAATGATATCTTCCTAGTGATGATTTCTCCATTTGGTATTCTTTTTTCACTTGGTATTTCTTTTTCTTTTGGTTTCGGTCCTTGAAAGTCTTGAGCATGCATATTTACTTCATGTATTTTCTTTGGCATGCTTTCTTTCTTTGACCCATTATATAGGGGAAACTCCACCAATTCTCAAATTGGATGAGATGTGCATGAAATTCTATTTCATATCTATGTGTACATATCTATGTGGAGTTTGTCCTATGTATTGGTGTTTCTAACTCTATGGTCCCAATGAGTTTTGGTACCATTTTGTTTGTGTTGTTGTTCTAGGAACAATTGGAGATGCATTGGATGCTCGGCTCACTCACAAGGAAGGTGGTGTCACCATGTGCTTATTGGAGTCAAGCTAGGATGATCAATGAACTACTGTCTACCTTTGGTATCTACTACATCCTTCCATTGATATCTCGGGAACAAGTATCACCATCTTCTTCATGCACACATTTCTTGCATCAACCTTGTGTAGGTTGCATCATGGCATGTAATTCATTCTTTCTTGTGATACATGTTTCCTTTGTCAAAGCAACCCAACAATGATCTCTTGTTGATAGTTGTGATATATTTGATGTTCATGTGTGGAATTCTTTGATATACAATAAGATAATATTTAGCCTTGTGATATGCTTTTCAAGCAAAGATATTATCAGTATATTTTGTGACTTCCGTTTGGGTATCCCTTTCTTCCCTTGAGTAACCATTTCTTGTGTGCATCCTTCTTTGTGGATTGATATCATTTCATCTACCTAGAATCTTACACACTTGAGAGATGTTACATCTTTAGTGGATATCCTTATTCTTTCACGTCCATATTTCTTTCCTTTGTATTCCCTAGGTGGCTCCGTGAAAGGATTTGTCTTGAGTGCAGATCTTATATCTTTGCATCTTGTTTCACTCTCGTGTGGTGAAGATTTTTTATCATGCTTGTCTTTACGAGGCTTTTGCCATCTTAATTGGTATCCCTCGTCTTGATAAGGCTTTCATCTTCTATCTTCACCATGGGTTGTCGCAAGCCTTGTTGTTAATTCACATTTTAGTGAGCTTATGAACCCTTTTGCTTGTTGGGTGTGTGTGGGGAGGACATGTCATGCACCGTGTGTCTCATTTTTTCGAGACTTTGTTGATGCTTTATGCTCATCCTTATATTAGTCTTCTCAAGTGCTTTGTCATGACTCGCACACATCATTTTGGTTGAGCCTTTTCTTAAATTGCCTCTTTTACATGTTGCTCAACCATTTGTTTGTTGCAAGTGCTAGGCTTTGTTTCCTATATGCTCACTTGCACTTGTTGTGAGTTTCTATTGATTTGGGGGGGGGGCTATGATCCTATTTTGTGTAAGGTGTATCCCAATACAAAAATTCTTATGTGTGCACAAATCATGGGGAGCTTCTCTAGTTTCTTTAGAACACTCCTTTGCTCATATCATAATATCCTTTATTCATGTGGCACGTAGGATCATTGGTCTAGTTGGTTCAATTGGTATCTTTTGATATCTTGCTTCAATTGGTATCTTTTGATTGCTTGATTGCTTGTTTCTCTCTTTGCTATGTCTTTGTGGCATATCATTCTTTTGCAATCTTTGGGCCTCAATATAGTTTGTCTTCCTCCAAGTATTTACCTATGGATATGTGTATTGCATTCCACTCTCTTGTTGAGAAATACACAATTTATGAAGGACCACAATTTATATTGGCCTTCTAAGCTTTTCGCCAATTTTGACAATCGATGCCAATGGGGGAGATGTTTCAGAGAGTTTTGTGGAGAAGTTTAGAGAGTTATTTCTTCTTCTTCTTGCTTTGGTTTTATTCCTAAGCATTTGCATCTCATACGCATGCATTATTGGTTGTGCATTGCATGGTGATGCATAATTCCTTATATAAACGCTCTTGAAATTGATTGTCATCAATTACCAAAATGGGGGAGATTGAAAGGACATGCGGTTCCCCCATGTGTGGTTTTGGTAATTGATGACATTCTCTATGGACTAATGGTTGCATTGAGTTATATTTGAAGGATTTGTCCATAGGCATTTCTTGAAGTCCATGTGTTGGTTTCAAGGAGTTTATGAGTTGACCAAGGTGGTATTAAGGAATTATCCAAAGATTGGTCATGTGAGTGTTGAGCTTATTGCAAGCATGTCTTGAATAAGAATATTGTGTGATCATTCATGTTTATCTTCAAAACATCATACAAATGAAGGAGAGGTTGAAAGATTCAAGGTTGATCAAGACTAAGTCAAGAGTGAATCAAGTTGATCAACTCACAAAGTGTAGAAGATGTACCGAGAGGTATCAAGTGATCCCATGGTATGGTAAGCATTGTCCATTACGCTTTGTGTACTAACCCATGGTCTATGTGAGATTTCTATGTAGGGTTAGGTATGTGTCCATGGGCTTGCGTCAAGAGAAAGACATCATACAACCCATGGAGAGAATGACATCAAGTGGTGATCGTCATCAAGATTGCCGTGTGCAAGTTCAAGTGGAGCATCACGAAGAGATCAAGTGCTTGAAGATTGCCGTCCATAGTGGTGACAATGGACTTGTGAAGATGTGCGGAAGAGTGGCTCACCCATAGTGGAGTATGGAGGAGCAATCAACTAGTCTTCATCAAGCCAACGCCATCAAGAAAGGTGGTCCAACTTGAGGGAGTCATGATCGTCATCATCTAGCTCAAGTGGACCTTGTGCAAGGCAAAGGTTTGCCCTTGATAGCTTTTCTATTTTACCGGTCTCATGGTGGTAGTTGGGAGACCGGGCTATAGGATCGATTGCCGTACTATCAAGGGGGGCTCTCGATGCGTAGCTTGATCGTATCATTCGTAGAGAGCTCAAACCATTGCATCCTTGCATCATCTTTCTTGGTTCCTGTTTGGTTTTCTCCTTGTGAGATTTGGAGCTTTTGGTCATCTTCTTAACAAGCTTGATTCCATCAAAAACGGAGTTCACATGCTTCTTCTATTGCGTTTTCGGTGTTGGAGGTTTTACCGATCTTATTCGAGGAAGGGTTCTCACCATTTTCTCTTGGGCCTTTTATAATTACCTTCTTATTGTTTTTTCTATCAAGATTGTGTTAGCCCTTTTCTCTAGCTTTCCAACAAACTTGGTTTCGTTGAATTCGGAGTCTGTTTGCAGAAGTTGTGTCAATTTGGTGTTCTTAAAAAAGCTGCAGCGGTACTACCGCTCATGGGAGCGGTACTACCGCTTGGAGGGGATGTCATTTTTTAGTACCGCTCCCTATGAGCTGTAGTACCGTGCCGGATTTTTGCACTGACCGAAACTCAGCGGCAGTAGCCACGGATGTATTTTTTTAGTACCGCTTGCAAGCAGTAGTACTGCTACCCTTAGCGGTAGTACCATGAGGACGAGCGGTAGTACCGCTCCGGCGGTTCTACCAGCCTTTTGCCTCCTCGCTGTTGTTTTTCAAAGGGCTTCCACCGCCCTAGCGGTAGAACCGCTCCCATGAGCGGTAGTACCGCTCTGTGCAGACTGTGAGCATAACCGTTGGATTGTTTCCCACCTATAAAAGGGGGGTCTTCTTCCCCAATGAACCTTATCTCTTGAGCTCGTGTTCTTCCCCCATTGTTGACCTTCTTCCAGCTTTCTAACTCTCAATCCCTCCATGGATTCTTGATAGTTTTTGAGGGAAAAGAGAGAGGAGATCTTGATCCACATTTCCACCAATCACTTTCTCCTCTATGTGAGGGGAACCCCTTGGATCTAGATCTTGGGTTCTTGGTGTTCTCCTTCTTGTTCTTCCTCTCATTTCCTCCCTAGCATTAGTTGCTTTGGTGGGATTTGGCAGAGAAGGACTTGGGCACTCCGTGTGCCCTTGCCATTGCATTTGGTGCATCGGTTTGAGTTCTCCACGGTGATACGTGGAAGTTACAGTTGAGAAGCTTATTACTCTTGGGTGCTTGGTGCCCTTGAGCTTGTTCCTCTTGGGTGCTTGGGAGCCCTAGACAGTTGGTGGTGTTCGGAGCTCAATAATTGTGGTGTAAAGCTTCGGGCAAGCGTCGGGGTCTCCAATTAGGTTGTGGAGATCTCCCCGAGCAATTTGACGGGTACCGGTGACCGCCCCCAAGGGTTGCCAAAGTGTACAGGTTCGGTGACCGCCCCCAAGGGTTGCCATTTGTACGGGTTCGGTGACTGCCCTCAAGGGTCCCTTAGTGGAATCACGGTATCTTGCATTGTGCGAGGGCGTGAGGAGATTACGGTGGCCCTAGTGGCTTCTTGGGGAGCATTGTGCCTCCACACCGTTCCAAACGGAGATTAGCATCCGCAAGGGTGTGAACTTCGGGATACATTGTCGTCTCTGCGTGCCTCGGTTATCTCTTACCCGGGCCCTTTACGTATGCACTTTACTTTGTGATATCCATATTGTGTCTTGCCATACATATTGCTATCACCTATTAGTTTACCTTGCTTAGCATAAGTTGTTTGTGCACATAGGTGAGCCTAGTTGTTGTAGGTTTTGTGCTCGACAAATTAACCGCTAGGTTTATTCCGCATTTGTTCAAGCCTCAACCGTAATTATTTTAAAGCGCCTATTCACCCCCCCCCCCTCTAGGCGACATCCACGATCTTTCAGTAGGAAATAAGTAGGAACGAGTACTAAAGTTGGCGAGGAAGGAGAAAGAAGAAGATGAGGCATCGATGACGAACACACTAATGTTGCTATGGTGCTGGTTGGCGCCAATGAAACGGGTTGGCGAAGAGGCGATGAGTAGAAGATGTAGGGAAAGACGAGGAAGATAAGAACGACAATTATCCCTTCTAGCATATGTGGGATGGAGGTGGAGCTTATTGGTGACTAGGAATACGTTCACGTTGCCACTCTCCTCCAATGTCAATTTGCATTTGCAAAGTTGAATGGACCTTTGAGAATGATCTCTGTAGTTATTTTTTGTTTTGTGTCAATACTATGTGTTAGTTTAACCCACTCTATTATATTGTAAACATGAAAATTTTCATCCTTATTGCAATGCACAACGAAGATGAGGTGTACGCCATCTGCTTTTAAAGGAGGTAGCTCCAGCGAGGAAAAAAACGAGAAATGTCCCACTACGGCGGGAAACCGGTCGGGACTGTGAGGTTCCGATGGAAAAAGGGAAGGTGAGTCATAGGATGGGGTTTTTGTGTTGAACCCGGGTGTTACAGATATTGCGGATAGCCCGTAGCAACCCACGGACATTCTGCTAGTTCCTATTGTTATGAAAATAACCTTCGAGGTGGGGTATCTTTCACATCTTGTGTTTTGCATTACTTCACTCAATTTTTTAGAATATTATTATTGCCTTGTTTAAATTTAGTGTTTCTTTTAATTATTTTATTTGGTATCCTCTTCCAATCACGTGGCCCAAATATTTTCCAATGATCGTGCCATGTGGGTAGAGCCCAAAAATATCTGTACTGAAATTTATTTTGGCCAAAAAGCAAATAAACCCTTTTTGAAAACCCCAAAAAAGAGGTTTGAACTAAAAATATTTATATTTCAAAACAGTAATTCATTAAAAATCATTTCCAATGTCTATTATATATAAGATCACTATTACTTCAAAAAAAATTCTTTTTAAAAATATATTTATTAAAATCCTTTTGGAAAGGCCACAAATGGTATTTATAGGGTTAACATATTTATTTTCCTCTATAATTTCCTTTAAAAATTTCCAAACAATATTTGAGCATTTTCAACACCAACATGAGTTTTACCGCATGGTCATGTCAAAAAATATAAACAACTAATTCACCCTCTCCTTTTCTCTCAGGACCAAGACTTTAATTTTTTGCTTACTCAATAAATCTGCACTGAATTAAATCATAGTCCCATCATGTGCTACGGTTGCGTGATAAAGAGATGACGAGCCATTATCTTGTGTTTCCTACGTAACATCTTGTGTTTCTGAGTTATCATCATTCTATATACCATGTGGGTGTTATTTTTGCACTTTTTACGTGACATCATTTGGCCGAGTATTTGTGGTTTGTGCTTTATCTATAAAAGGGGGCAGAAGCTTTTTTCGTGAACTATGCCCTCCAAAGCAAGCAAACAAACAAACAAATAAAAACAAAAGCGCATGAGATATCAGATGTCTCAGTTCAGCGGGATAATCCGCATACAAATCAACTCCTGAGAGAAAACATGTGACTTGGTCTGTTGAGCTTGAATATTTGCAAATCATCATTGCCATTATCCAAGGAAAAGAACAATTCAAAAATAATGCACGATATCTTAATATAAAATCCATGTTTTATTTTGATCAACTAACAGTATAGAAGTTAGCATAGCACCATACTATGTAGTCAATTTTTCATCTATAGAGTCAGATTCATAAGTACGTCAATCAGCATAGACCCACCCAAGCAGAACCTAAGACGGGGGCGACAAATATGAACTCATCATCCTCATAACTACAATATAGCCAATTCACAATCGGGTAGCTATGTTCCTCAGTCATCCCAACCATATGTACTCTGTTTTATCTCAATTTGTACCATCTTGTGCGCTACATAATGATTACAGCTGGCATGACATGAAAGTTCTGAACGAATTTTAGTTGTCCAACAATATGCAAAAAAAACAGGTCTCTTGCAAACTGACTCAATAACTTCAAGCAAAAGTAAACGGATAGGAGCTCAGTGAGAACGTAGAGATTGATAATCACACCTGATATATCATACTGAGTGATTTTTCGCACCAGTGCTCCAAATCCAAGCAAAAAAACTTCAATTTAGGATACAGCTTCTCATGTGCAATTAGAATTGAAACTGCACAAGCAAGCTAAAGGTCGTCAACTAGGAGCTAAATACTTTCGTTCAAGTTCACAATTTGGGCATCCAAACTACAAAAACAAACAGGTTTTGACCTCATTATTAAAAAAACAGACTTTCAGAATATTACTTTGCTAGGGCATTTTAACCTCCAAATACATTCCCAGATCATATTTGAGCCTGCAGCTCCCATCTCATTGGTGCGCCTCAACTTCGATCCATGTTGATGATCCCACTCCTCAAAATAGGCAGTTCGACCAGAAACCTGTCTTTCTTCATCAAACTCCATGCCACGAAATGTTCCATACCATACGACGGTAAAGGGATTGCGAGTATACGCTGCACATCAACCTGCCAGAAAGTCTGCTTCACAAGCTCTACATCCCATTTTCTTGTGATGGGATCAATAAGGTCCCCAATTTTTGAAAGGAGATTACCCCAACGGATAGTCACAATTTTCCAGTTCGTACCATTTGGAACCCTGTTTCTGCTCCGGTGCTCCCCCCTGGGCTGAACGCGAGGTGGAAAAACACATCGACGGCCAGGATGAACCAAAAACGGTTCATAACGAGGGGCACGATCGTCTTTGTTGCCCCCGCGTATAGCCGTCGAGGAGCCCTGGGAGGCCCGTACGGGCCCGATTAGATTGTATGCCCGGCCGTATACGTATTTGTATATGGCGGCGTCTCGTGCACGCGTGGAGCCGCCCGCGTGTGGGGCAGCACGTGTCACAGGTAGATTCCAAAACCGTCCCATCATATAAATGTGGACGGCAACCACCTCCGGCCGCATCACCCACCATTTCCCCCCGCCGCATCGTCTCCCTCTCCCCACTCCCTCTCCTCTCCAACCTCCTCGTCGCCCTCACCGCATCCTCTCCATCGCCATGGCGGACGCAGGAGGCGAGCGCCCCGATTGGGGCGCAGATCTGGTGGAGCAGGCGCGGCAGGTCGCTGCGGGCACCTTTGTGAGGGGACGTGTCGGCGTCCAGCGCGGTGCTCCCCCCGCTGCAGATCTGGAGAAGGCGGGGGCGGGCTGCAGCGGCGCAGTCCAGCCAAATGCGCCCGCTCTGGCGATCTCCGGCGAGGCGCAGAAGGTGGAGGCGGGCTCTAGCGAGGCGCAGAAGGTGGAGGCGGGCTCTGGCGAGGCGCACGAGGTGGAGAAGGTGGAGGCCGGCTCTGGCGAGGAGCAGGCGGAGCAGAAGGTATCTGCTTATCACTTTAATGTGGTAGTTTTTAGATTGTAGGGTTTGTGGCCAGAAGGTTTTTTGGTTAGATTTGTTGGATGTAGGGTTTTCTCTGCATTAGGGTTTTTGTGTATTTGATTCGTGCAAGAATGGTGGACCTCATATGATTATTAGATTAGGTTAGAAGTAGCCGGATTGAGGGATGGGTTTTTTCAGATGCTTATTAGATTAGTAGTGGAATTTTTGCAATTCTTTAGGTGTTTGGCTTGAGGATTAGACGATGGATTAGTCAAATATATACTTCTCTATTGGTTTGGGTTGGTGCCTGCTTTAGTTCTTTGGCTTGATGATTAATTAAATGGATGCTTAGTTCTAGGGATTATGCCTGTCATAGTTGCAATTCTTAGATGCTTGATTGATGCATGTTGTCATAGTTGCAGTTCTTTGATGCTTGATTGATGCCTGTCAGGCAGAGGCTATGAGATGGGTTGTGCATGGCCTTGTGTTTTTGGAAAATGTCTACCTGAGGTGATTAGATGGTGCATTAGTTTGGTTGTAAATATAGTGAAGGATGTACTCATGTAATGGGTGTTGTCATGTTAATCAAAAAGAGCTTCTCAAGGGCTGGATTTGTTTGTGTTGGATTGGGGCTTCTGAAGGAGAGGGGAAGGGGCAGTCTATGCTTATTTAGTTTGGGTTAGTAGTGGAATTTTGCCGTTGCTTCAGAGATATTTACAGCATTGAACATCCTCTCCAATGTCGTTGCTTCAAAGATAATAGCACCTTGGGGTTTTTTCAGATGCTTATTAGATTAGTAGTGGAATTTTTGCTTGTTAGATTTTAATTAGTATGAGGTTAAATACCTTATTTAAGGGGGAATTTAAGGTCAGATAGACGTCATATGATTATTAGATCTGTAGCTCAATGCTGCAGACATATATGATTATTTGATTTGATCTGTGGTTCAATGATACTGGATGGAAACATATTTGATTTGGAATGCATTAATTTTGATGTGCCAATGAATTTATTTAGATGATACAAGATTCATCTATAGTATAATTTGTTGTTGTTTAGGTAAGTAATGAAATTTTAGATGTTTGTTGGAGATGTATGCATTTATAGTTGAAGTTGTACCTAATTAACTACTGCATTATGTTAATATGTGTAGGAGCTTTGCTGCATTATCCCAAAAACAGTAATTTGTGCATATTAAAATTTGTAGTTGGCTTCTGTAATTAGTAGCAATGGATGTAATTTTATATTTAGGGGGCTAAGAGATAACTCACTTTACAATTGCAGAAGGGTGGCCTCAAAAACAGTAACATGGCCTTGAAATATTGTCCTTGCCCAAAATTTTATAAACCAAATGTTGTAGGCAGGCCTATTGTCCAGCCTCATAAAATTAACCTGGCCAGAGATTTTCCTCTTGTGCAAATACTTATGATGAATTACAAAAATATGCAGCTAGGATGTCACCATTGTATAACTATGAAGTAAACATTCCAAGGCAGGATCCTAGCAACAAAATATACTATATGTTTCCATTAAGTAGTGTGGGGGGGGGATTCCCTCAAAAGAAAAGTGTTGGGTTAATCCAGGGAATGTCAAGAATCCAGCTTGGATTTTCATTAGCATTTATGAAGGAAATCATTTGTCTGTTGATTGATTGCTTAGATTCTGTATTTATAAGGAAAGCATTTGGTCACTTGCAACATACCAATGTGGTTCACATTCACAATTTTGTCTGTAATGACATTCTTTGAACTGCAATTCAATTCATTGTAATTGATGTGCTTGTTTGACAATATAGCAGGAGGAGGAGGATCTTGTGGGCAATAAGAGGAAGTGGGACAAGACTGGGTTCTACCCATATGACTCTGATGAAGATGAGCCGTATGAGGTAAGGCCTAGTTGAAATGTTAATTGTGCATTGAGTTAGTATTACGTGTTTATAGTATTTGAATGCATAATGTATTAATGTCAGTCATTAATGTGTGTAGTATGAATCTGGAGATGATGTGGTCGAGGGGAACGTCGAGTCCTTTGAAGAGAAGGTGGTGTTGAAGATCAGGGCCCAAGGACCTGGTATGTACCACAACTGGAGGACGGAAAAGTACCGCTGCCCCTTCTGCAGCAAGCCCAAGCCCGGGTCTGGGTTATTGGAGCATCTGATGGAACATTGCCGGGCTACATCGATCTCCAGTGATGAGTACAAGATCAGGGTTCAGCATTCTGCCCTCCTGAAGGTCCTCAGAAACCCTAACCTCTAGTCCTACATCATGCTGATCATCAGAAGCTGGAAGCCGTACTCATCATCAGTATATTTGATGATGTTTTACTTTTGGAAAGCTGCATCTGGGTTTGAACTGGTTGGAAACTACCTCTATTAATGTAATGTAATGTAATGTAATGTAATGTAATGTATTGTGTGTCTGAACTGGATATGTTGTGAACTGCCTGGTACCTGTGGTGGTAACCTAGAATGCTATCTATATATGTGTGGCCTTAACTTTATTGGTGGTGAATGCTTCCTTCATGTTTAGTTGTTGTTTCGATGGTGCAATGATCACAAATGGCACTTCAGTGTTGCTTTAGACATGCTGCAACACTTGTCTATGCTGTGGGCAAGTGCAACATGCTGTGCGCATGTGCCAATTATACCAAATATTGAATCTGGCAATGTTCCAAATTGGCTGTCATGAATTATAGTACATGGGGTTTCGTAAAGTTACTGATAATTGTTCATCCTCACACATTCCATCAATGCATAATTTCAATAAGAAAAAAGATCAAATGTTCCATCATTTGAACCAATGTTGCAATAACAGAGCAAATATTCCATCATCAAAGTGTGAAGGAATTATGTAAATTTAGAAGAGTAATGTAATACTAGTTACTTTATAATGTGTGCAAAAAAAGAATTTGAAATAAGATCTACTTTATTTTTTAATAAAGTTATATTACCCTACTTATTAGAATTTTGAAAATTTCACTTACTTATAAGAAAAGAAAATATAAATATTCAAAAAGACGTGTTTGATAAAAATACCTTTTGAATTTTTGGTATGTTATAATTTGAGGGGTCATGTAATTTTTATGTTATTTTTTGAGTGCTCAGGTAATTTTTATGTAAACTAAAGGAAAAGGAAAAGCATGGGCCAGCCTAGCCATCTTGGAAACCTAACTTTATAAATAAAAAAATTCAAAAAAATAAGAGGCATTAAAAAAATAAACAAATTTAAGAGGGCATTATAAATTCCAAAAATTTCAAAAAAATAGAAAGAAAATATAAGAGGGCATTATAAATTTCAAATAAAATATAAGAGGGCATTATAAACAAATATAAGAGGGCATTATAAATTTCAAAGAAAATTTGGAAAAAGAATATTTTACAATGCCCCCTGAGGTATAGACCGATGTTTTGACCAGCCAGTCTAGAAGGCATTATAAATTAATAAAAAAATTCAAAAAATATAAAACCTTGGAAACCTACCTTTGTTTGAGCAAGAGATCATGTGTGCCAAAATTGAGGTGATTTGGAGGTGGTCGAGAAAATGACCGCATTCCGGAGGGGCCATTTGGTCTAACTTAAGCCAATTTTTGAACAAATGTGATTTTTCCCACCACCTCCAAATCACCCAAACTTTCTTGCACATGGTTACCCACATGTGCCAATCATGTCTATGAAAGAAAATTTGAAAAATAATATTTTACAATGCCCCCCTGAGGTATAGACCGATGTTTTGACCAGTCAGTCTAGAGGGCATTATAAATTAATAAAAAATTCAAAAAAAATATAAAACCTTGGAAACCTACCTTTGTTTGTGCAAGAGATCATGTGTGCCAAAGTTGAGGTGATTTGGAGGTGGTCGAAAAAATGACCGCATTCCGGAGGGGCCATTTGGTCTTACTTAAGCCAGTTTTTGAACAAATGTGATTTTTCCCACCACCTACAAATCACCCAAACTTTCTTGAACATGGTGACCCACATGTGCCAATCATGCCTATGAAAGAAAATTTGGAAAAAGAATATTTTACAATGCCCCCCTGAGGTATAGACCGATGTTTTGACCAGTCAGTCTAGAGGGCATTATAAATTAATAAAAAATTCAAAAAATATAAAACCTTGGAAACCTACCTTTGTTTGTGCAAGATATCATGTGTGCCAAAGTTGAGGTGATTTGGAGGTGGTCAAAAAAATGACCGCATTCCGGAGGGGCCATTTGGTCTAACTTAAGCCAGTTTTTGAACAAATGTGATTTTTCCCACCACCTCCAAATCACCCAAACTTTCTTGAACATGGTGACCCACATGTGCCAATCATGCCTATGAAAGAAAATTTGGAAAAAGAATATTTTACAATGCCCCCCTGAGGTATAGACCGATGTTTTGACCAGTCAGTCTAGAGGGCATTATAAATTAATAAAAAATTCAAAAAAATATAAAACCTTGGAAACCTACCTTTGTTTCTGCATGAGATCACGTGTGCCAAAGTTGAGGTGATTTGGAGGTGGTCAAAAAAATGACCGCATTTCGGACGGGCCATTTGGTCTTTAACTTAAGCCATTTTTTGAACAAAGGTGGTTTTTTCTACCACCTCCAAATCACCCAAATTTTCTTTTACACGGTGACACACATGTGCCAAACATGTCCATGAAAGAAAATTTGGAAAAATTATATTTTACAATGCCTCCTTGAGGTATAGACCGATGTTTTGATCAGTCAGTCTAGAGGGCATTATAAATTAATAAAAAATTCAAAAAAATATAAAACCTTGGAACCTACCTTTCTTTGTGCAAGAGATCATGTGTGCCAAAATTGAGGTCATTTGGAGGTGGTCGAAAAAATGACCGCATTCCGGAGGGGCAGTTTTTGAACAAATGTGATTTTTCCCACCACCTCCAAATCACCCAAACTTTCTTGAACATGGTGACCCACATGTGCCAATCATGCCTAATAAAGAAAATTTGGCAAAAGAATATTTTACAATGCCCCCCTGAGGTATAGACCGATGTTTTCACCAGTCAGTCTAGAGGGCATTATAAATTAATAAAAAATTCAAAAAATGTTAAACCTTGGAAACCTACCTTTGTTTGTGCAAGAGATCATGTGTGCCAAAGTTGAGGTGATTTGGAGGTGGTCGAAAAAACCCTAGAACACTGTCGCGGCGTGGCGCAACGTGCGTTTTGTGTCCGAATTCGTGCACCCCTTGCTTGGGGGGCCACATTGGCCATGCTCACATGCTCCCAAAAGTTGGGGTTATCTCATGCATGCCCCCACATGCACCATGTACAAGCCGGACCATTCGGGTCTGCCGAAGGGCATGTTTGAAAGAGGTTTTCCTTGCCGGACCCACCAAATGATCCCAAACTTTTTGCACACCCTACCATGACCATGGCATGCATGTGGGAGGAGAATATACCACGTCCTCATTTTTGTTGAAATCCCATTAATATCCATGTGTATTACATGTGTAAAATTTATTAGATGACTTGAAGGTCAAAACATTAACTTGTCATATATGCAAAAAAAATGTGTATTGCATGCAAGTGAGCATGTGTATAATTTAGTGTGTGATTTGAAGATCAATACACATGGCAATATGCCAAAAAAGTGCCCACCTACCAGAGCAGGAGAATTCATACTCCACGGCCTGCATACGACTAGGAACCCTGCCGTGCATGGGCCAGGATGCAGGCCCGTGGTGCAGAATATCTCTGCTGCTAGTAGGCCCCACGGGGCAGAGGGGACGAGAGTTAGGCAATGTACTCCCTGCAATTGATAGGAGCTTGGGAGGGGAGTCGCAGCCGGGTATATAAACCGGTGCGGTGCTCTCTCGCTTGGCGAGGTGGGACTAAACTCCCACCACCCAACGGTTGTGCACTGCGATGTGCCCTGCGCGGCTCCGCCTTGGGCCCAATTCGGGCGGGCTGGCCCAGGGTAGCCTTACCCACGCGCTGATCTGTTTGATATTCTCTTTGTTTTTCACTTCTTAACTCCAAAATTTCTTTTCTTGTTTATATTTCTAATATTTAAAATCAAATCTCTTTTTTTTCTATATTATTTCTAACAGTGTTTACTAATTAAAAAATTATGCCAAATTCTGTTGTGTTTTAATTCATTTGTTCGTTTTGTTTTGTATATTGATAATATTTACGAAATATAAACTAAAATGGTGTGTTTTATTTCAATTCTACATTCTAATATTTCTTATCTTTATTATTTTTGAAATATTTTTAGTTTGTAAGATAAAATGTTCTGTTTTATTTCACTTCTTCATTCTAATATTTGTTCTCTCCTTTATATTTGAAATATTTTGAAAATGTAAGATAATATGTTATCTTTTATTTCACTTCTTCATTCTAATAGATCTTATCTTTTTATATTTGAATTATTTTTTAAATGTAAGATAATATGTTGTCTTTTATTGCACTTATTCATTCAAATTTTTCTTCTGTTTTCTATATTCTCCTCTTTTCTTTGTTTTGACAGCTATAAATTTAAATGATGTATGATATAATGTTGTCTTTTATTTCACTTTTCATGGTTGTCTTTCCTAATTATATATTTTCTTTTCTGTTTCATACTTGAAATATAGTTGGTACAATCGCATGTATGCCTCCACTTGCACCATGTACTACAAGCAGGTTTTTCTTCTCGGTCTCACCAATTGATACCAAACTTTTTTATGCACACCTACGATGAGCATAGCAAGCATGCCTGGCAACTACCGTTCATTTCCGACACTCTATGCATTTTGTAGGTGTTTTGCGGTGATAAAACCCTAGAACAGTGCCCCGACGTGATGCAACGTGCGTATTGTGTCCGAATTCGTGCACACCTTGCCTGGGGGGCCACATTGGCCATGCCCACGTGCTCCCAAAAAGTTGGAGTCATCTCATGCATGCCTCCACATGAACCATGTACAAGCCGGACCATTCGGGTCTGCCGGAGGGCAAGTCTGAAAGTGGTTTTCCTTGCCGGTCCCACCAAATGATCCCAAACTTTTTGCACACCCTACCATGACCATGGCATGCATGTGGGAGGAGAATTCATACACCACGGCCTCATTTTTTTTGAAATCCCATTAATATCCATGTGTATTACATGTAAGTGAGCATGTGTAAAATTTATTAGATGATTTGAAGGTGAAAACATTAACTTGTCATATATGCAAAAAATATGTGTATTGAATGCAAGTGAGCATGTGTATAATTTAGTGTGTGATTTGAAGATCAAAACACATGGCAAAATGCCAAAAAAAGTGCCCACCTACCAGAGCAGGAGAATTCATACACCCCGGCCTGCATATGACTAGGAACCCAGCCGTTCATGCGCCAGGATGCACGCCCGTGGTGCAGAATTTCTGCTGCTAGTAGGCCCCACGGGGCAGAGGGGACGGGAGTTAGGCAATGTACTGCCTGCATATGATAGCAGCTTGGGAGGCGAGTCGCAGCCGGGTATATAAACCGGTGCGGCGCTCTCTCGCTTGGCGAGGTGGGACTAAACTCCCACCACCCCACGGCTGTGCGCTGCGCTGTGCCCTGCACGACTCTGCCTTGGGCCCAATTCGGGCGGGCTGGCCTAAGGCAGCCTTACCCGCGCGCTGATCTGTTTTATATTTTCTTTGTTTTTCACTTCTTAACTCCAAAATTTCTTTTCTTGTTTATATTTCTAATATTTAAAATCAAATCTATTTTTTTCTATATTATTTCTAACAGTGTTTACTAAAATTAAAAAAATATGCCAAATTCTGTTGTGTTTTATTTCATTTGTTCGTTCTCTTTTGTATATTGATAATATTTACGAAATATAAACTAAAATGGTGTGTTTTATTTCAATTCTTCATTCTAATATTTCTTATCTTTATTATTTTTGAAATATTTTTAGTTTGTAAGATAAAATGTTCTGTTTTATTTCACTTCTTCATTCTAATATTTGTTCTCTTCTTTATATTTGAAATATTTCCAAAATGTAAGATAATATGTTATCTTCTATTGCACTTCTTCATTCTGATAGATCTTATCTTTTTTACATTTGAATTATTTTTTAAATGTAAGATAATATGTTGTCCTTCCTAATTATAAATTTTATTTTCTATTTGATACTTGAAATATTATTAAATCAAATCTAGTTGGGACAATCGCATGCATGCCTCCACATGCACCATGTACTAGAAGCAGGTTTATCTTCTCGGTCTCACCAATTGAGACCAAACTGTATGCACACCCTAGGATGACCATGGCAAGCATGCATGGTGAGTGTCGTTCATTTCCATCACTCGATGCATTTTCTAGGGTTTTTCCGGTGACAAAACCCTACAACACTGCCCCCACGTGACGCAACGTGTGTTTTGTATCCGAATTCGTGCACACCTTGCCTGGGGGACCACATTGGCCAAGCCCACATGGTCCCAAAAGTTGGGGTCATCTCATGCATGCATCCACATGCACCATGTACAAGCAGGACCATTCGGGTCTGCCGGAGGGCAGGTCTGAAAGTGGTTTTCCTTGACGGTCCCACCAAATGATCCCAAACTTTATGCATACCCTAGGATGACCATGGCATGCATGCATGGCAAGTATCATTCATTTCCGACACTCGATGCATTTTCTAGTGTTTTTCCGGCGACAAAACCCTACAACACTGCCCCCACGTGACGCAACGTGCGTTTTGTGTCCGAATTCGTGCACACCTTGCCTGGGGGACCACATTGGCCAAGCCCACATGGTCCCAAAAGTTGGGGTCATCTCATGCATGCTTCCACATGCACCATGTACAAGCAGGACCATTCGGGTCTGCCGGAGGGCAGGTCTGAAAGTGGTTTTCCTTGACGGTCCCACCAAATGATCCCAAACTTTATGCATACCCTAGGATGACCATGGCATGCATGCATGACAAGTATCGTTCATTTCCGACACTCGATGCATTTTCTAGGATTTTTCCGGCGACAAAACCCTACAACACTGCCCCCACGTGACGCAACGTGCGTTTTGTGTCCGAATTTGTGCACACCTTCCCTGGGGACCACATTGGCCATGCCCACATGGTCCCAAAAGTTGGGGTCATCTCATGCATGCCTCCACATGCACCGTGTACAAACAGGACCATTCGGGTCTGCCGGAGGGCAGGTCTGAAAGTGGTTTTCCTTGCCGGTCCCACCAATTAGGAAGTCATAAATAGGACAACATTTAATCATACATATTTGAAATGAAATTGAAAACAATGAGAAGAAGTGATATGGAATTATGAAACATGAACAAAAAAAATAGTAATAAGAAGGAGAAAACATAAAATAACAGGAAAACCAAATTAAAAGGGAAAGAGGAACAATACATTTGAATGTATAATATTGTAGAAATGATAGAGATACTATAAATATTGTTGAACATATACAAGTATACAATAACTAATAGGTGTCACAAAGAGTTTTTTTAGGGAAGAACCAATGATATTTATTTTGAGGGAAGAAACAATGCAGGTAGGTGGGCTGGCCCAGACCGCAAATAACTATCGGATCCATATTGTGGGGGGCCACAACGCTGCGCTTTCCATGCACGTCGATCACACGCACGTCGATCACGGGAGTAGTTGCCGTTCTGTTACACAATTCTGGGATCATGATAATCCATATGTTTCTAATCCCTACGATTGAGGAGCACGTTCAGCCTCGCTTCAACGGAGGAAAATATAAATCGCGAGATTGGCCACAGGGAAGTTACGACAACCTAGGAGTCGACCTCGTATATAATCTCCTCCTCCTCGCACATGTCGTCGACTAGATCGCCTCCTGTCGGCGAGTCATCGACAGCTCCGTCCGCCGTATCCCACACACCACAAAAACCCCGAGAAGATCAAGGCCGTCCGCACGTGCAGGCCGACCTCGACGAACTATGTCGACAACGCATCGCCGACTTCTTTCATCTTCGTCGACCGATCAAGTAAAATTGTCCTCCTTACCTCGCGCCTTCATAGCAAGCTACTTCCTCCGTCTCGTTGCTTTGATGGACTTAGGTTTACCACATATTTTCAACTAGTATCAACTCGACTAGATGCGTTCTGACCAGATGGCGTAGATGAAAACAATCTTTGGTTCTTTCATAGCATGGTAGAATAAGATGTTGTTTCTCGAGAAGCATGATGCAATAGATTTTTTGTCACATGATCCAATTATATTTTTGTCACACGATCCAATTATATTGTTGTGCACATAGAACATTAAAGAGTTATTAGCATTAGATGTTGATGAACCTCAAATAGGTACCATTGCTATAGACTCTAGTTATTTAGAGCTCATCAATTTGTCACCCTGTTAATAAGACAACCAGACGAATTAGTAACAGTTTACCATATTAAATTTATTGATTATATAATTTATCTGATACTCAAAGAACTTGATCAGATGCAAGTAAATTCAATTACCAATTGTAGTTATTTTTTTATTGCCTCATGTCAGCACACACTTGGCTGCATGTTGCAGTATACATGGTGCTAGTTTTATATTTGCATTAGTGTTATTTTTGCATTAGTGTTAGCTACTGCCAAAAAGTTTTATATTTTTGCATGTCTATTGTTATTTTTGCTTTAGTGTTCGCTAATGTCACGAAGTTATATATTTTGTTTCAACAGGATGGACGAGCTGAATGGAGAAATAGTATGCGCCGTTGAGAAATGGTGCAAGCTTGTTGCAGCTCTATCGAGCGGTCAACGCGCTAGAGTGGCTGATACAACATTGTGCAGCATGCTGCAGATACCATCTATTAAGATGCATACCCTACTGATTAGGTATATGATTGAGAATTTTCAGGCCAGCACGGCCAGATTCATTATACAAGAGCAGGTTGGGGAGGTGACTCTCGGTGCGGTCGACGTCGAGTGCATCGTTAACCTCGAGAACCAAGGACTGTCCGCTTCGGACATTCTGACTGAAGAAGGCGAGGACATCAAGGAGCGGGTGCCGCCACAATTTCTTAGTAAGACATCAGAAAACATAGTGATAGATAATCTCATTGAGGACATAATTAAAAGTAAAGCCACCGATGACGATTTCCTTCGGAAAGTAGTCCTTGTCCTGTTAGGAACAATTATTGCTCCCATGTCGAGGAAGATTGTGCCAAAGCAGTACTACGCTTTGGTCGATGATGTGAAACGTATTTCAAAGATTAACTGGAATGCCTTCACCCTGTGTGTTCTCCTTGATTGCCTTCGCATAGTGAAGAAAGGCAAACACCTCCGCCAATGGCCGAAAGGCAATTTGGCTCTCTTGCAGGTACACATATGAGACCTGTTGCATAATGTCAATTATCATATCATTGCAATTTTATGTGATGTATTGTACTAACTCTAAATCCTTATATTTTTTTGTAGTACTTGTATTGGGAGAAGGTGCAACCGGTCAAAGGCGAATGCGCCTATAATCCCAACTTGTCCATACAACCTCTTATGAGGAACTGGACCGAAGGTGCAGCCACTAGGAGAGATCGGTTCGACTATGACAATGGGCGCGGCCGTGGTAACGTCAGGGTAAGTCATTGTGTTCCGTCTTTCTTAAATGCTTTGTAACTTAATAATATTTATTTTTTATTCATCACATGTACTTCAATATCGCATGCAGATCGAAAATAATATCACCCAGGAGTATAGGGCTCAGGAGCCCAACATCCCAAATAATGCGCCTAACATGAAGCCAAAAACCAAGCCTGCAAATGGAAACGCAAAGAAGTCGACGACAGCCCCAATGTCGGAAGAATTGATGGAGCTTCTAATGAAGCGGTTCATGGACTTCATACACACCCAGATGAGGGAAATCCCTGATCAAGTTGCTGAGGTGTCACACCCAAACTTTATAGTTTACAGTATGTTTGCTGTTTTAAACCATGCTAGCATTACTAAATTTATATTTCTATCGCAGAGGTTGTTGGAGAAGTTGAACAAATCAGATGTCATGTACAAGCCGACTGCTGCCGTGCCATCCGCGGACAATGATGTGGATGAAGAACTGGATTCGTTCGAGAATGGTCCATATGAAAAGAAGGAATTCGTGTACAAGGATGACATAGACTCACGCGGAGAGCATGTCATTGACATGACGCAGCCTGATGAAGTGGTTCCCAACCATAAAACCGTACCTGAGGTACTATGTATATATATTTCTGTCTATAATTTCTCCTTTAATTTATTTACGTTCTGAAATATTCACACGATTTTGTTTGCCAAACAGAAAACCCCACCGAAGATGAATGGACACAAGGAAGCTTCACCTATTAGGCGTAATGATGAATGTGGTGCTACACCCGAAAACCCTTGGGTCGTTGGTACTTCTACTCAAGCACCTTCATCGGACATAGACATTTGTCCATCTTCTGTCAGCAAGTTCATGGCTAAGGCGAATGGAAAAAAGGGTGCAACAATCGATAAGGATGAGGAAGTTATGTCTGGTAAGCGCAAGAGGACCGTTTCTAAGAAATTTGAATCCCCCTACGCACTTGACAAGCCCAGCAGGCGTCCCAACCGTGGTCAGAAACCCTCCGGTACTTCTACTACTACTAGAGGTATCATAACTAACTTTCTTATTTTGTTATATGCTACGAATGCATATGATCACTATTGTTGATGTTCAAATTATTTCATGCAGCTCTGTTTTCTGAAAATCATGAGCCGGAGGTTGTGGCAGATGAGTTGACGCCGGAAATAATTGATGCAGCTGTTTCATTTGTCGAGTTAGCTGCTAGCACCAAGAAGAATAAGGGGAAGAAACTTTACTACAGTGAAGGGCGTGGCATACCTCTGACTTCCGAAAGGATTCGACCGGTACTAACTCACAGATGGCTGTCAGACGATGTGAGTACTACTTGCATGTCTTGTTATTAAAATTCTCAATAATCTATGTCTCAACTTTCAACATGTAATGCCCTGATATTCTATGAAGGTAATTGATGATTATATGGGACATTTGGAGCTGCGCGTTGGTCATGATCGTTACCTCTGTCCAGCGTGGAGGTCCAAATTCCTTGTAGATCGTGCTATCGCACGAGACGATCCATTGCCGTCGAGCTGCAACATGGATAGTGCTCTGTCCAAAGCTGGAGCAGTTAATAGAGTCACGAAAGAGTATACTGTGCATGATAAGGTACGTTATGTTTGTAATTCTTCACTGCAAGACATTTCATCAAGTATTTCATTTGATCCACAATGGTTTTTTGCACTGTAGACGTATATCGCGTTGAATATCGACAATGCCCACTAGATGACCGTGGTCATGCACTTGATCAAGCAAGAATTCCAAGTTCTCGATTCGCTCTATCCTCTGGACCTGATAGAAAAGATTGTGAAAGCACCGGTAATATAACCAACATTTGTACCATTGGTCTTACATGTTGTTTATGATTATTCTTTAACACTATCCTCTTTATAGCGAATGGCTATAGCACACGATATGCACCTAGCAAATCTTATTACACTAGGGAAATATCCAGACGTAAGTAAGTGGCCTATCAAGGAGTATGACATGCCCCAGCAAGAGGATGGGTGAGTTAATAGGACATCATGCACATTCAAACAACAACACACATGTTCGTATTGCCCACCGCTAATGTTTGCATATGTACCAGGAACTCTTGTGGCCTTTTGTCACAGAATGTCTAGAACATTGGGACCGGGACCGAATGACCCGTGATTTTTCACAGGTATGCTATTATTTACGTTTGTAGACTAGCTACTATGGTCGTGTAGCAACTTCGGTTCATGTAACCTTTATGTCATTTTTTGCAGGCCACCGTTGACGCAAGGAGAAGACGTTTCGTCGCGGAGTTGATTATGTCACCTTCGAACACGATGGAGTGTGTGAAGAACAAAATTTGCAAAATCGCAAGGAAAAGGCGCGCCTGAAGAATTCATGCGGCATGCAAGATTGAAGTTTTAGTGGTTTAGATTTAGTCCGGTCGAAGGTTTCGACGGCATGATTATCTTAGGGGTTCTATCATTTTTATGTAATAAACAGG
Organism: Triticum aestivum; assembly: GCF_018294505.1. NCBI lineage: Eukaryota > Viridiplantae > Streptophyta > Magnoliopsida > Poales > Poaceae > Triticum > Triticum aestivum. Next base: position 439,314,049 of record NC_057796.1, read on the forward strand.
GCATCCCGAATATTGTGACACATACATGTGTATGTGTCTGTCAAACAATTCGCTCGTATCAGACAATTCGGTCATACAATTCGCTCGGAGAAGACAATTTGGTCGTACCAATAAAGTTTTGGCTTCACTTATCAATTGTTCTTGCTTAATATTTTTCTCGTTCTCCAATTTTTTATAATTGTATTCTTCACGGCTTCACTTATCAAGTGTTCTTGCTTAATATTTTTCTCGTTCTCCAATTTTTTATAATAGTCTATTTTTCTCTTCAACTGCTCTCGTAAGTTTCATATTAAAATTTTCACAATCTTTACTTTTTTTTAAACCTCTACCAAGCTTAGCCATCTGCCTTAGCTATCTGCATGTCATCATCTTGCATAATCTCCTGGTAATTCCCCCTCATCACATGATTATGAAAAGTAGTCATGGTAGATAAGTAAATATATCGAGCCAAAATGTAATATTACACTGATCAAAATTAGTCATGTCAGCTCGTTGGCTCTATCGCGTGTTATCAGGCATCATGTTTTTCTATTTTGTTTTACAAACCCATCGTTTTTTATTATATGTATAATTAACTTTTTCTGTACTCACCATGATGCCAGGCACGGCCCATCTAACCACGTGAGGGGCCCCACAGGCGGGCTATCGTGCCGGCAGCGCTACACCAGCCCATTTTGCCAGGTTCACATCGATCTTTCCCCTTTTCTCGTTTCCCTTTCCAAATCCCTAGCCCTCTCTCTCCATTTGCGCCTCCAAATCTCGACGGCGAAATCATGACAGTGAGCTGGGCATCGGGCGGCGGCGGCTGCGACGAGAAGAGCGGTGGCAACCGCAAGTTAGGTCGAACCCTGGGTCCTGCAAGCAGGTGGGGCGGATTCAGTGGCACAGGAGGCAGCGGCGGCGGATCAAGTGGAACAGGGGACGGGGGTTTCGTGGGCGGCGGCGGGCCGGGAGAACCCATGGCTAGGGTTTCTTCAGTGCTACACTTTGGTGGCAAAAAGGTAAGTTCTTTACCGTTGTTCTTTACATCCCAGCATTATCGCCCACAATTCATCACATGTGGCCATGACAAGCTCCATCTATGTGGTCATCAGGAAACTCCTGGTGGCCGTGTCTACATATATGCAGACAATTTTGGCAGTGCACTCGGGGGATGTGTGTTTGAGGTTAGTCTACTGAGCATGATCTTCAAACTAGTACTGCTATTGCGGTCAAGCTGCAAAAAAGTTCAGTGTTTAACGCTTGCAGTGACAAGTTCAGTTATAAAATGACTTGAATTTATCATGATTTATTTAGGAAGATATCACTTCTGAGTATGTTGAATGGGTTGATGGGGAGTGGGATAGCAAAGCAAAGTCAGTCATTAAGTATCTTGCCATGAAGAACAAGAAACTGGAGACTAAGATTACAGAATATGAAACTGAAATTAAAAGGAATGAGAAAGAAAAGAGGGCAATGGTTAAGATGCACAAGGAAATATTGCTCTATAGGGATAGGATTTTAGGATTTGGAGGTCTTCTGTATCTTGGCCTGCTTGCCATTATGATTGCTGTCATAGTTAGCAAGTAGATTGTTCATAAAGTTATTGACATCATTGTAATTGACATGATGAAATGCTGCTGAATTATTTGCTATTCAGTTTATGGGCAAAGTGTAACAGAGATTGCAGCATAAATAACATGGGGCCATCATGATTGGTAGACAATGCACTTTTGGCATGTTCTATATTTGGCAGACAATGCACTTTTGGCATGTTGTATATTTGGCAGACAATGCACTTTTGGCATGTTCTATATTTGGTATGTGATGCACATGGGCACATCACCTAGCAACACTACTGATTTATGCAGCAGCCCAGTTCATTGTCTTGTTGCAACATAGGAGCAACATCTAGCAGCACCTACACCTTTGATGCAACACTGAAGCAAAGCAACAGTACATATTCAATATTCAGAAATTTAACTGAACTTGACACTTAGGGTGAGCAGTAGATATTCAATTCTTCAGCCACAAAGAACCTAATCAAACCGTACCGATTGCATAACTTATATGCTTACATATAAAAGCATACCTAACCAACATCAAACCCAAAATAATGTTAACTTATATGCTGAAACATATAACAGCATACCTAACTTAAGATAACCAGCAGCTTCCTCCTCCTTCAGCAACTGTGCCCATCTTCACTTCTTCAGAAATTTGAGGCGGTGTGAGCGGCGCACCACACATGGAGAAGCCTTCTTCTTGACCGCCGTTCTGTTCGACAGCTGCGCCACCTGATCCTGAGCCACCTCCTCTTCTTCCACCTTCACTATGTCAGGGAGGAGGGGAAGGAGCTCGACGTCGATGGGCATTGTCTTACCACCCTCGACGGCGACCGGCGGTACCATCTGCATAGCGTCCTCCTCGCCCTCCTCATGGTCATCAGGGATGACCAGTACCTCCTCCACGTCGTCCTCCACGACGTCAGAGCCCAACGGCAGCACTGGCTTCGGCACGTGGCAGACCTGGTAGTCCGAGCTGACGGGCGCAGGGAGAGCGAGCTCGACGTCGACGCGCTCTGCCCTCGACGTGACGCGTGCTGAATCTGGCCGCAGCGTCATGGTGGTGGAGCGGTACATCCACCACCTTGTGCGCTGAACAGGGGAGTCACTCAGCATGGCCTCTCGCATTGCCCACACGAGGAGGACAGCCGGCGGGACGCCGCGGCCGTAGGGGAAGGCGCGCTTCCTATCAGCGTCGGTGAGGACTTTGACGAGGCCACGCGCGTGGTTGACCAACATCTCCGTGTTGGGGAACCAGCCGCACACCTCCGTCAACTGCGCGCGCCACCCCTCGTCATCGCCGGCGAGGTCCTGTTGGGAATCGTAGCATAATTTTAAAAAATTTCCTACGTTCACCAAGATGCATCTATGGAGTATACTAGCAACGAGGGGAAGGGAGTGCATCTACATACCCTTGTAGATCGCGAGCGGAAGCGTTCCAATGAACGTGGATGACGGAGTCGTACTCGTCGTGATCCAAATCACCGATGACCGAGTGCCGAACGGACGGCACCTCCGCGTTCAACACACGTATGATGCAGCGACGTCTCCTCCTTCTTGATCCAGCAAGGGGGAAGGAGAGGTTGATGGAGATCCAGCAGCACGACGGCGTGGTGGTGGATGTAGCGGGTCTCCGCAGGGCTACGCCGAGCTTCTGCGAGAGAGAGAGAGAGGTGTTGCAGGGGAGGAGGGAGGCGTCAAGGCTGTTGTGTCCTGCCCTCCCTCCCCCCCCTTTATATAGGCCCCTGGGGGGGCGCCGGCCCCAAGAGATGAGATCTCAAGGGGGGCGGCGGCCACAAGGGGGGAAAGGGGTTGCCTTGCCCCAAGGCAAGGGGGAACTCCCCCCCCTTAGGGTTCCCAACCCTAGGCGCAGGGGGGAGGTCCAAGGGTGGCGCCCCAGCCCACTAGGGGCTGGTTCCCTTCCACTTTCAGCCCACAGGGCCCTCCGGGATAGGTGGCCCCACCCGGTGGACCCCCGGGACCCTTCCGGTGGTCCCGGTACAATACCGATAACCCCCAAAACTTTCCCGGTGGCCGAAACTGGACTTCCTATATATAATTCTTTACCTCCGGACCATTCCGGAACCTCTCGTGACGTCCGGGATCTCATCCGGGACTCCGAACAACTTTCGGGTTTCCGCATACATATATCTCTACAACCCTAGCGTCACCGAACCTTAAGTGTGTAGACCCTACGGGTTCGGGAGACATGCAGACATGACCGAGACGCCTCTCCGGTCAATAACCAACAGCGGGATCTGGATACCCATGTTGGCTCCCACATGTTCCACGATGATCTCATCGGATGAACCACGATGTCGAGGATTCAGTCAATCCCGTATACAATTCCCTTTGTCAATCGGTATGTTACTTGCCCGAGATTCGATCGCCGGTATCCCAATACCTTGTTCAATCTCGTTACCGGCAAGTCTCTTTACTCGTACCGCAATGCATGATCCCGTGACTAACGCCTTAGTCACATTGAGCTCATTATGATGATGCGTTACCGAGTGGGCCCAGAGATACCTCTCCGTCACACGGAGTGACAAATCCCAGTCTCGATCCGTGCCAACCCAACAGACACTTTCGGAGATACCCGTAGTGCACCTTTATAGTCACCCAGTTACATTGTGACGTTTGGCACACCCAAAGCACTCCTACGGTATCCGGGAGTTGCACGATCTCATGGTCTAAGGAAAAGATACTTGACATTGGAAAAGCTCTAGCAAACGAAACTACACGATCTTTTATGCTATGCTTAGGATTGGGTCTTGTCCATCACATCATTCTCCTAATGATGTGATCCCGTTATCAATGACATCCAATGTCCATAGTCAGGAAACCATGACTATCTGTTGATCAACGAGCTAGTCAACTAGAGGCTTACTAGGGACACATTGTGGTCTATGTATTCACACATGTATTACGATTTCCGGATAATACAATTATAGCATGAATAATAGACAATTACCATGAACAAAGAAATATAATAATAACCATTTATTATTGCCTCTAGGGCATATTTCCAACAGTCTCCCACTTGCACTAGAGTCAATAATCTAGTTACATTGTGATGAATCGAACACCCATTGCGTCCTGGTGTTGATCATGTTTTGCCCTAGGGAGAGGTTTAGTCAACGGATCTGCTACATTCAGGTCCGTGTGTACTTTACAAATATCTATGTCTCCATTTTGAACACTTTCACGAATGGAGTTGAAGCGACGCTTGATATGCCTGGTCTTCCTGTGAAACCTGGGCTCCTTCGCAAGGGCAATAGCTCCAGTGTTGTCACAGAAGAGAGTCATCGGGCCCGATGCATTGGGAATCACCCCTAGGTCGGTAATGAACTCCTTCATCCAGACTGCTTCCTGTGCTGCCTCCGAGGCTGCCATGTACTCCGCTTCACATGTAGATCCCGCCACGACGCTTTGCTTGCAACTGCACCAGCTTACTGCTCCTCCATTCAAAATATACACGTATCCGGTCTGTGACTTCGAGTCATCCAGATCTGTGTCGAAGCTAGCGTCGACGTAACCCTTTACAACGAGCTCTTCGTCACCTCCATAAACGAGAAACATATCCTTAGTCCTCTTCAGGTACTTCAGGATATTCTTGACCGCTGTCCAGTGTTCCTTGCCGGGATTACTTTGGTACCTTCCTACCAAACTTACGGCAAGGTTTACATCAGGTCTGGTACACAGCATGGCATACATAATAGACCCTATGGCCGAGGCATAGGGGATGACACTCATCTCTTCTATATCTTCTGCCGTGGTCGGGCATTAAGCCGTGCTCAATTGCACACCTTGCAATACAGGCAAGAACCCCTTCTTGGACTGATCCATATTGAACTTCTTCAATATCTTATCAAGGTATGTACTCTGTGAAAGACCAATGAGGCGTCTCGATCTGTCTCTATAGATCTTGATGCCTAATATATAAGCAGCTTCTCCAAGGTCCTTCATTGAAAAACACTTATTCAAATAGGCCTTTATACTTTCCAAGAATTCTATATCATTTCCCATCAATAGTATGTCATCCACATATAATATGAGAAATGCTACAGAGCTCCCACTCACTTTCTTGTAAACACAGGCTTCTCCATAAGTCTGTGTAAACCCAAACGCTTTGATCATCTCATCAAAGCGAATGTTCCAACTCCGAGATGCTTGCACCAGCCCATAGATTGAGCGCTGGAGCTTGCATACTTTGTTAGCATTCTTAGGATCGACAAAACCTTCCGGCTGCATTATATACAACTCTTCCTTAAGGAAGCCATTAAGGAATGCCGTTTTGACGTCCATCTGCCATATCTCATAATCATAGTATGCGGCAATTGCTAACATGATTCGGACGGACTTCAGCTTCGCTACGGGTGAGAAAGTCTCATCGTAGTCAACCCCTTGAACTTGTCGATAACCCTTAGCGACAAGTCGAGCTTTGTAGATGGTCACATTACCATCTGCGTCCGTCTTCTTCTTAAAGATCCATTTGTTTTCTATGGCTCGCCGCTCATCGGGCAAGTCAGTCAAAGTCCATACTTTGTTTTCATACATGGATTCTATCTCGGATTTCATGGCTTCTAGCCATTTGTCGGAATCTGGGCCCGCCATCGCTTCTTCATAGTTTGAAGGTTCACCGTTGTCTAACAACATGATTTCCAGGACAGGGTTGTCGTACCACTCTGGTGCGGAACGTGTCCTTGTGGACCTACGAAGTTCAGTAACTTGATCCGAAGCTTCATGATCATCATCATTAACTTCCTCCCCAGTCGGTGTAGGCACCACGGGAACATTTTCCCGCGCTGCGCTACTTTCCGGTTCGGAAGGGGTGACTATCACCTCATCAAGTTCCACTTTCCTCCCACTCAATTCTTTCGAGAGAAACTCCTTCTCCAGAAAGGACCCGTTTTTGGCAACGAAGATCTTGCCTTCGGATCTGAGGTAGAAGGTATACCCAATAGTTTCCTTAGGGTATCCTATGAAGACGCATTTTTCCGATTTGGGTTCGAGCTTTTCAGGTTGAAGTTTCTTGACATAAGCATCGCATCCCCAAACTTTTAGAAACGACAGCTTAGGTTTCTTCCCAAACCATAATTCATACGGTGTCGTCTCAACGGATTTCGACGGAGCCCTATTTAAAGTGAATGCGGCAGTCTCTAAAGCATAACCCCAAAATGAGAGTGGTAAATCGGTAAGAGACATCATAGATCGCACCATATCCAATAGAGTGCGATTACGACGTTCGGACACACCATTTCTCTGAGGTGTTCCAGGCGGCGTGAGTTGTGAAACTATTCCACATTTCCTTAAGTGTGTACCAAATTCGTGACTTAAACATTCTCCTCCACGATCTGATCGTAAGAATTTTATTTTTCTGTCACGTTGATTCTCAACCTCACTCTGAAATTCCTTGAACTTTTCAAAGGTTTCAGACTTGTGTTTCATTAGGTAGACATACCCATATCTACTTAAATCATCAGTGAGAGTGAGAACATAACGATATCCTCCGCGAGCCTCAACACTCATTGGACCGCACACATCGGTATGTATGATTTCCAATAAGTTGGTTGCTCGCTCCATTGTTCCGGAGAACGGAGTCTTGGTCATCTTACCCATGAGGCATGGTTCGCACATGTCAAATGATTCGTAATCAAGAGACTCCAAAAGTCCATCTGCATGGAGCTTCTTCATGCGCTTAACACCAATGTGACCAAGGCGGCAGTGCCACAAGTATGTGGGACTATCGTTATCAACTTTACATCTTTTGGTATTCACACTATGAACATGTGTAACATCACGTTTGAGATTCATCAAAAATAAACCATTGACCAGCGGGGCATGACCATAAAACATATCTCTCAAATAAATAGAACAACCATTATTCTCAGATTTAAATGAGTAGCCATCTCGAATTAAACGAGATCCAGATACAATGTTCATGCTCAAAGCTGGCACTAAATAACAATTATTGAGGTTTAAAACTAATCCCGTGGGTATATGCAGAGGTAGCGTGCCAATGGCGATCACATCGACCTTGGAACCATTCCCGACGCGCATCGTCACCTCGTCCTTTGCCAGTCTCCGTTTATTCCGTAGTTCCTGTTTTCAGTTACAAGTATGAGCAACCGCACCGGTATCAAATACCCAGGAGCTACTACGAGTACTGGTAAGGTACACATCAATTACTTGTATATCACATATACCTTGGGTGTTGCCGGCCTTCTTCTTGTCCGCTAAATATTTGGGGCAGTTCCGCTTCCAGTGACCACTTCCCTTGCAATAAAAGCACTCAGTCTCGGGCTTGGGTCCATTCTTTGACTTCTTCCCGGCAACTGGCTTACCGGGCGCGGCAACTCCCTTGCCGTCCTTCTTGAAGTTCTTCTTACCCTTGCCCTTCTTGAACTTAGTGGTTTTATTCACCATCAACACTTGATGTTCTTTTCTGATCTCTACCTCAGCTGATTTCAGCATTGAATATACCTCGGGAATGGTCTTTTCCATCCCCTGCATATTGTAGTTCATCACAAAGCTCTTGTAGCTTGGTGGAAGCGACTGGAGGATTCTGTCAATGACCGCGTCATCCGGGAGATTAACTCCCAGCTGAGACAAGCGGTTGTGCAACCCAGACATTCTGAGTATGTGCTCACTAACAGAACTGTTCTCCTCCATTTTACAGCTGAAGAACTTGTCGGAGACATCATATCTCTCGACCTGGGCATGAGCTTGAAAAACCAGTTTCAGCTCCTCGAACATCTCATATGCTCCATGTTTCTCAAAACGCTTTTGGAGACCCGGTTCTAAGCTGTAAAGCATGCCGCACTGAACGAGGGAGTAATCATCAGCACGCTGCTGCCAAGTGTTCATGACGTCTTGGTTCTCAGGGATTGGTGCTTCACCTAGCGGTGCTTCTAAGACATAATCTTTCTTGGCTGCTATGAGGATGATCCTCAGGTTCCGGACCCAGTCCGTATAGTTGTTGCCATCATCTTTCAGCTTGGTTTTCTCTAGGAACGCGTTGAAATTGAGGACAACGTGGGCCATTTGATCTACAATACATAGTGTAAAGATTTTAGACTAAGTTCATGATAATTGAGTTCATCTAATCAAATTATTTAATGAACTCCCACTCAGATAGACATCCCTCTCGTCATCTAAGTGAAACATGATCCGAGTTTAACTAGGCCATGTCCGATCATCACGTGAGACGGACTAGTCAAGATCGGTGAACATCTCCATGTTGATCGTATCTTCTATACGACTCATGCTCGACCTTTCGGTCCTCCGTGTTCCAAGGCCATGTCTGTACATGCTAGGCTCGTCAAGTCAACCTAAGTGTATTGCGTGTGTTCCGAGGCCATGTCTGTACATGCTAGGCTCGTCAACACCCGTTGTATTCGAACGTTAGAATCTATCACACCCGATCATCACGTGGTGCTTCGAAACAACGAACCTTCGCAACGGTGCACAGTTAGGGTGAACACTTTCTTGAAATTATTATAAGGGATCATCCTACTTGCTACCATCGTTCTAAGCAAATAAGATGCAAAAACATGATAAACATCACATGCAATCATATAGTGACATGATATGGCCAATATCATCATGCTCCTTTGATCTCCATCTTCGGGGCACCATGATCATCTTTGTCACCGGCATGACACCATGATCTCCATCATCATGATCTCCATCATTGTGTCTTCATGAAGTCGTCACGCCAATGATTACTTCTACTTCTATGGCTAACGCGTTTAGCAATAAAGTAAAGTAATTTACATGGCGTTATTCAATGACACGCAGGTCATACAAAATAATAAAGACAACTCCTATGGCTCCTGCCGGTTGTCATACTCATCGACATGCAAGTCGTGATTCCTATTACAAGAATATGATCAATCTCATACATCACATATATCATTCATCACATCTTCTGGCCATATCACATCATATAGCACTTGCTGCAAAAACAAGTTAGACGTCCTCTAATTGTTGTTGCAAGTTTTTACGTGGTTTGTAGGTTTCTAGCAAGAACGTTTCTTACCTACGTACGACCACAACGTGATTTGCCAATTTCTATTTACCCTTCATAAGGACCCTTTTCATCGAATCCGTTCCGACTAAAGTAGGAGAGACAGACACCCGCTAGCCACCTTATGCAACTTGTGCATGTTAGTCGGTGGAACCTGTCTCACGTAAGCGTACGTGTAAGGTCGGTCCGGGCCGCTTCATCCTACAATGCCGCCGAAACAAGAAACGACTAGTAGCGGCAAGAAGAATTGGCAAACTCAACGCCCACAACTGCTTTGTGTTCTACTCGTGCATAGTAACTACGCATAGGCCTGGCTCATGATGCCACTGTTGGGAATCGTAGCATAATTTTAAAAAAAAATCCTACGTTCACCAAGATGCATCTATGGAGTATACTAGCAACGAGGGGAAGGGAGTGCATCTACATACCCTTGTAGATCGCGAGCGGAAGCGTTCCAATGAACGTGGATGACGGAGTCGTACTCGCCGTGATCCAAATCACCGATGACCGAGTGCCGAACGGACGGCACCTCCGCGTTCAACACACGTACGGTGCAGCGACGTCTCCTCCTTCTTGATCCAGCAAGGGGGAAGGAGAGGTTGATGGAGATCCAGCAGCACGACGGCGTGGTGGTGGATGTAGCGGGTATCCGCAGGGCTACGCCGAGCTTCTGCGAGAGAGAGAGAGGTGTTGCAGGGGAGGAGGGAGGCGCCAAGGCTGTTGTGTCCTGCCCTCCCTCCCCCCCCTTTATATAGGCCCCTAGGGGGGGCGCCGGCCCCAAGAGATGAGATCTCAAGGGGGGGGGCGGCCACAAGGGGGGAAAGGGGTTGCCTTGCCCCCCAAGGCAAGGGGGAACTCCCCCCCCTTAGGGTTCCCAACCCTAGGCGCAGGGGGGAGGCCCAAGGGTGGCGCCCCAGCCCACTAGGGGCTGGTTCCCTTCCACTTTCAGCCCACGGGGCCCTCCGGGATAGGTGGCCCCACCCGGTGGACCCCCGGGACCCTTCCGGTGGTCCCGGTACAATACCGATAACCCCCGAAACTTTCCCGGTGGCCGAAACTGGACTTCCTATATATAATTCTTTACCTCCGGACCATTCCGGAACCTCTCGTGACGTCCGGGATCTCATCCGGGACTCCGAACAACTTTCGGTTTTCCGCATACATATATCTCTACAACCCTAGCGTCACCGAACCTTAAGTGTGTAGACCCTACGGGTTCGGGAGACATGCAGACATGACCGAGACGCCTCTCCGGTCAATAACCAACAGCGGGATCTGGATACCCATGTTGGCTCCCACATGTTCCACGATGATCTCATCGGATGAACCACGATGTCGAGGATTCAGTCAATCCCGTATACAATTCCCTTTGTCAATCGGTATGTTACTTGCCCGAGATTCGATCGTCGGTATCCCAATACCTTGTTCAATCTCGTTACCGGCAAGTCTCTTTACTCGTACCGCAATTCATGATCCCGTGACTAACGCCTTAGTCACATTGAGCTCATTATGATGATGCATTACCGAGTGGGCCCAGAGATACCTCTCCGTCACACGGAGTGACAAATCCCAGTCTCGATCCGTGCCAACCCAACAGACACTTTCGGAGATGCCCGTAGTGCACCTTTATAGTCACCCAGTTACGTTGTGACGTTTGGCACACCCAAAGCACTCCTACGGTATCCGGGAGTTGCACGATCTCATGGTCTAAGGAAAAGATACTTGACATTGGAAAAGCTCTAGCAAACGAAACTACACGATCTTTTATGCTATGCTTAGGATTGGGTCTTGTCCATCACATCATTCTCCTAATGATGTGATCCCGTTATCAATGACATCCAATGTCCATAGTCAGGAAACCATGACTATCTGTTGATCAACGAGCTAGTCAACTAGAGGCTTACTAGGGACACATTGTGGTCTATGTATTCACACATGTATTACGATTTCCGGATAATACAATTATAGCATGAATAATAGACAATTACCATGAACAAAGAAATATAATAATAACCATTTATTATTGCCTCTAGGGCATATTTCCAACAGGTCCATCATCGCTCTCTGCCAGCCGAGGCTTCTCTCCATGGAGGCGGCTGCAGCGGTCGCCGGCGAGGGTTTTCTCGATCTACTGTAGGTGGGGATAAGAGGGGAGTTCGAACCGGCGCCCGTGGGAGGTGGGTGAGTGTGTGGTGGGGGGAGAGTGGTACAGTTACTTATTTAATGGCATTTAGGACATGGGTAGGGGAAATGTACAATATTCTTTCTACCTCCCGCCCCGGTCATAACACAGTAAAGAATTTTTTTGATTTTTGTTTAGAGGGAAACATCTTACTTTATTTAAACAAAGACTGGGATCTCTTCTGCTAATACACTAAGGATACAATCAGGGGGCGAAAGCCTCCAAACCAAAGAAACACAATCGCCTATAGCTACCTAGCCAAAGTATGAGCCGGCCGATTAACACAGTAAATAATTGAAGCAAGTGTTCTACTCTTGTTCCTTCTCCACTTTTCTGCACATGATAAAAGACAAGCTAAGTTAATGAATGATACAAAATTTAATAATCCACAATGCATACAAACACTTACTTCTGATTTAGTTTGCATTTCTTGCTACGTCTAGTGTGTCCTACCAATTTGCAAGCGCCGCACCGGGTTTTCAACTCATCAAAAGAGAGTGGTCTACCATTTTTCGAGACAGGGCGGCTCTCATCTACCTTTGTTGCACCTTTGCTTGACACTTTCATAGGATCTTTAACCTCAATCATGTTGCCTTCACCATCGTCCACATATTCAACTGCACACTTACTGACGTCATTTGTTTGCTTCAACAAATTTTCCTATAGCAGATCATACTCATGACTCTTAGCTATCACAGCCTTCAAACACTCCTGTAACTGATCCCACAAAGCAGGGTGTTTGCATGCCGCATGCATAGCTTCAGACGCTAACACACTGACCTGGCTATATTTCATTCTTTCCCTGGCCCCAGTCCAACCAAATCCCAACAAATCGCTTGTGCGCCTTGCGGGCAGTCCCAACCTTGCTTCTTTCGTGAATATATGTTCAAGTGCTTCACTACATGGAATATGTGCTTGCAAGGTAGACCCTTTCGAATCATTCTTCTGCAGCTGCACCTTATAGTTTCTGCGGAATTTACTGGTGTATACTCCACCCAAAAACGGCGCTTCCGGTTATTCTTCCAGGCCACGATGTACTGCTGTGATCCATCTCCCAGCTTAATTTCTACAATCTCCATGCCGTCAATTTTTCTAAGATCATCTTGCAACATATAGAAGTTTGCTGGAGTGAAGACGTGAGAAGCAGCTATCTCAAGTTCCCTCGAGCTAGTAACTGGTACCGGTAAACTCTGTGAGGCCGTGCAGTCATCTCGCGCCTCGTTTTCACGGATACGCACAACGGCGTTCTCATAGTGCAAAATCATATCCACCAGGGTCATTTCACCGTCTAGGTGGAGGTGAAGGCATGAGTTCAGGCTTTCACTCCGCTTGTTGCTTTTCATGCCAAGCCAAAACCCCTCTGTTAGATAAGCCGCGGCCCACAGTCTCCTCTTCTTATACATCCGCCTCAACCATGTTACAGTTTTTTCCGACTGCCATCTTTTGGAAAATGCGTGCCATCTCTTCTCAAACATGGCCGTGGACATGCTGTAGTACAGAAGAGTTCGGAACTCCTTCAAGGACTTGTGACTAAGGTGAATCTTCATATTTTTCTCTATGTGCCACGTACATATACGGTGCCACACGTCTGGCAAGACTTCGCGAATTGCCTTGATCATCGCAGCGTCGGCGTCTGTGATAACACTCTTAGGCATCTTTTGACACATGGACCTCAAAAAAGTCTGCAGAAGCCACACGTATGTCTCCTCGGTCTCGTCCGAAATTATGGCACAACCAAAAACAGTGGTCTTCCGGTGATTGTTAAGAACAACAAAAGGTATGAATGGCATACCATAGCGGTTCATCTTGTACGTGCTATCAAATACAAGCACGTCGCCGCAGTCCTCATAGTCATGACGAGACTGGGAGTCGCACCAGAACATCCTATTCAAATGTCCTTCCTTATCTAGCTTGTACTCGAAAAAGAAGCTAGGATCCCTCTGTTTCCTACTGGCCATGATGCCTATGGCTGTGGCAGCATCACCTTTTGAAAGCAGCTTCCTCTTCTCCTTGGCGCAAAGGTTGTATATTTCACGCCTGGTAAAACCAAAACCGTCGTACCATACATGTTTGCTGATGAAGCAATCCATCATGTCGTGAATTCTAATCCCTGCAGCTCCCGTGGACATTATCTCATGCTTCTGGTACTCTTTGATTTTTCTATGGGACCAAAGAAAAGGTACCTCGTCCGGTCCTGCCAACATATGGCTATGCTTGTCCTCAAAACTTTCAACATACCAAACCCCATGCTTTTGGTCAAGCTTGACGGTCAGGTGCGCTTCACAAAAGCAGCGTGTCTCGGCTCTGAGCCTACGGTTGTGTCCTTCCTCGGTTAGCAACTTGTTGTCACGTTTTCCTTGTCTGGAACAAACAAACCGCCTATAACGCATATGACGTGACTCCGTTTTGCTATACCTGACCTTATTCTTTCTAATGCTGAAACCATTATCTCTAGCATAGCTGTTGTAGAAATCATACGCAGCATCGTGAGACGTAAAGGTCATTTCCATTATCTGCTTGAACATATCCCTCTTATCATCTGCACTGGCAGTATCTTGGACATTCTTTGCCCCATCATCTTGTGTCACCTACACAATCAAACAACAGCCATGAAAACAGTTTTCTATGGTTTAACATTACTTCCATAGAACATTGATTACACACATACCTCACTCATGATGACCGACGACTAGGACTCCCCAGAATCAGGTGCGTCTAATGATTCGTCGTTAAGGCCTGTCTCCGCGTCGGATTCATCGTAATAGTCGTACGCATTATGACATTCGGAAATGAACTGAAAAATACAACACAAATACATAATTACTTATCATATAATATTCCAGAAGAAATTCAATTTGCATGCCAACAAAAAATTTCACTTACGTACCTGACTAATGTAATCTCCATTCGAGAGCTCCGAGTTGTTTTCTTGATCATCATCAAGCTCATCGATCTATAAATTTTCAACACAAAGATTTAATGTTGTCGGATGCCACCAAAAAATTACAACATGACAATGCCACTCACATTAAGATCGTCCCATTCGTTCCCATTCTCTGACCGATCTTCACGATCTGAATTTTCATCATCTGACCAATCTTCTATCCAGTCTTTCATCAGTTTTCCAAACTCCATGTCTACCATGATATCAGTTAACTCCTCGTCCGCCATTTCCTACAACCAATAATATTTATCATCACATGTGCAAACATTATCAATGATGAAATATACAACACATAGCACACGATCACGGATGTTATGTAAACAACCGCAACCGATGTCGTTCAGATCTGCCAAACTTAGTAAGGAAGATGGCCACGGCACCCGTCGTGATCACTTTCAATCGCGAGGAACTGCACGATCTCAACACCTAGCTAGATATGTGATTACCTCTGCCGCCGGATACCTAGGTTAGCCGCCACATCAAATAACGATACTGGTGGTGCGCATAGCCGACGGCAACCAACGCTACGTGAACCCAGATCACGAGGAGCAGCACTATTGGAATAAGATCCACGATCGCATGCGCCGCCGGGTAGCTAGGTTACCCGCCCCGCTAGGTTAACCACTACCACTGGCGGCGGCAGTTCATTCGATGTTGCCGCGAGCGAGACTAGAGGGGGGATGCGGGATGCGGTACCTGTGCGCGCTCGTTGGAGATTCACGACGTTGTCGCGCCCGCTGTCCGACGAGATCGCCGGCGACGAGATAGCCGCCGCTGGAGATCTACTACGTGACTTATGGAGCTGCGTCAATGCTCGCGAGATTGATGGAGCTGCGTGAATGATTGGATTCGGCAGGTCTTACGTGGACGTGGGGTCGTGTGATGTTTTTTTTTCGGACCAGGGTACTGTACGTATACGGTCTGGGTTATACAGGGCTAGACAGGGCTTGGATCTGGGCTACGGCGGGCCAGGAAAAAAACAAACTCGCGGGGACAAAAATACCCCTCTGAAATTAGGTTAGGGGGGAGCACCGGAGCAGGGCTCTTGGAACCCATGCTTCTGTCCATTTGGAATCCATCATGACCACATAAACATCACCACAAATAGGCTAGCTCTGGCGTTGAAGCTAGCCTTTGGGTTGGTCCAATAATAACTAAAAGGTCCGAATTCTGCAGGTCTGATCGTCGAATTCCACATCAGGTAGGTGGTGGAAGTAGAATGCTGACAGAGTACACCCCTGCGATGTCCATGCTCACCTGCATTGGCTTCTGCTGCCTCGGTTGGTCATCGGATTTTAAGTTCTGGACCGTTCCTGATAAGATCCGGTCAGCATGCCTTTGAATTTCGCCCTCTGCTTCGCCTAAATGAAATACTTCATGTTGATGCGGTGGCGCCCGAAGAGTGCCTTTCTTGTGTGCTATTGCATGTGGATTTGGTCATGATTAAATTTAAAAAAAAATTCACTTCAGAAACCATGGCTAGATGATCATGACGTGGATTAGTTTAGTGGATCTAAATCTGATAGTACTACCCTTTTGATTGCACAGATTTCCCGTACGTTTTTCTTAAGAACATTCTGTAGTTTTACCGTAAGCTGTACCTCTATGGTTAGTAGACTCTAGTAGGTCGCACTGTCTGCATATGTTGGATGGAACATAAGTTACAAGCTCTACCACAGACACACAGAGGAGCGACAAAACCAGCCAGTGCATCCACGAGCCGGCTATAAATATTGATCCATGTCCGCACAAGCTTGGCCATCCAGGGCTGAGACCTGAGAGATCGTAATGTCCGCACAAGTGTGAAGATCCATGTCAAATGACCAGCTTATAAATAGGGCTACCCCTTTTATTTGCTCTATTATAAATCAATTTGTCATTCGAATCAAAACTCCACAAGCTAACTAACATTTACACAGTATAAACGCGTACGTTTTCCTTGTGCTCATCCCAGGAAAGCACCGAGCATATTGCACAACCAACTTAGCAGTTAGCACAATCGATATTGGAATGTAGGGCCATCTCTTATAGTCCGCACAGCAGCTGCGGCACCAGGCAAAGCCAAATTTTGTAGCTTGATGCTTATGAATCTCACCAACAACACCCATTCCGGCACAATGTGTGCCCACAGATTTATGCCTGCATGGTGATTAAGAAGAAAAATATGTAAAACCCCACATATTCCAGCACGATGTACAAGCGAAGCGCCCAGTGCATACAAGTTTACGCCAAATACAAAAAACCCAGTACATTGACATACCAGCAAAGCACCGCGCAAGGACCCATTAGTCATATTCTGCTCACAAAAGAAATAGCAATTACAACACAGGAAACGTATAGCCTCTTCCATTGACATTGCACGTATCAACCCAGCATCTCCAAGATAACGTAAAAAGTTTCCTAATACACTTATTGCTTGCCTCAGATAGCTGTCCTCCAATTACTAACATTGGCTCCCCTGGAATAGTGTACTGAATGAATTCTTACAGAAAGGAAGAGTATCAAACAAACTACTCCTGACAAGTCATGGGGCTTCTTTGCTCCAAGGTTCCCATCTCCCTCTCCCTCTTTTCAATTCTGGACAAGGGCTGGAGTAGCGCCCCCATCTTTCTCTCTCCTTTCAGTTCTGGACACGCGTTGGCACAGTGCCCCTTGTTCTACACTTCTTGGCGTAGCGCCTCTTCTTCCTTTTCTTCATGGGTGCTGCCATGAATTCCTGGATAGCTTCCTTCATTCCTTTCCTCTGTTGCTGAACCACTTGTGTCGTGGTGAGTAGACGACACTGGGCTGGATTGTGGTTAGTCCCTTCACACATGAAACAGGTGACTTGCGTAGTGGGACATTCTTCACCCAAGTGGCTCGCTTCACAATAGGGGCATCCATCCTGGTGTTCCTTATCGGTGTGTCCTATTTCTCCACAGATTTTGCATGCGCGGTGCATCTTCATGTTTGGATCAGAGGAATCCAAGAAAAATATTGTTTGTTGGTGCTCAGATTCTATGGGTGTATAGGAGGGGATTTCCCATCAGTAATCACTGCACCAAAAAAGGTTCATATCGCTAAATCAGCAGTCCCACAAAAACTAGAATTATACAGACAAAAAAAAATAACGGAGATTAAACTGGAATTTGGGGGCGAGCGTAACTCAAGATCCATCTAGACGGATTTGCACTCTTAAGCGCCACCTGAATTACCTCTCGGGCAAGGTTTTTGAGTCGCCAAGTCAAGCCAAGTCGCCGAGGCTGCGGCTAGTGGCTTGCTGGCTTGAGTCAGCGACTTGGCTTGATTAGTCGCCCCAAGTCGCCATGGCACAACAGTACATAGAGCAGCAGAGCACATAGATATACAGCAGCAGAAGAGCACATATAGAACAGAGAAAATATACTACATCTAAGCAGAGCACATATAGAGCCCACCCTGCGCTCTCTTTCATATACTATATCTAAGCAGAGCACATATATGGCCCACCCTGCGCTCTCTTTCCTTCGGTCCTCCTCCTTCCCCAGTCCCCACATGATCACATATACAACAGCAGCAAGCCACGCGAGCCAGCGAGCCAGCGAGTCGTGCGACTAATCGCCCCAAGTCACCGGCGAGCCACGCGAGTCGCGCGACTTGCTCCCTGAGTCAAGTTGCCTGCGCGAGCCAGCCACGCCGCGACGACTTGGCGATTAGTCGGCGATTAGTCGGCGACTCAAAAACAGAGCTCTCGGGACTGTTGTAAACTCAGATGCACCAAGAGAATGGCGGCCAAACAATGGGACAGTGATTCCCAAGTCAAACAAATGAAATACCAACACATAAAAATGAAAGCATCAAAGAGGAGCCTTAGGCGGCAACTGTGAATGTTTTCAGAAAAAAATCAAGTTTTGATTTATCAACATTTGCAATGCAAAGAATAAGTGAAGACAGCAAAGTAAAATTGAAATAAATGGGGATGTTAACAAGGCTCAGACATCCAAGGAAGGAATTAGCAGCATTAACTCTAAAGTCTAGCTGGGAAAAAGCTCTTAGGTGGCAACTGAGAATGTTTGAGAAACAAGCCTTAAATTTATCTCATCGCCAGAACTTATCCTCAAATCATATTGACCACAACTTGTTAGCTAGTCGTAACAAAATTTAATCACAATAAACAGTTCAGTACACCGACCAAAATACAGTCTCAGGTTACTACCAACAAAAAATTAGATACGATGCAAAAAACAGAGCAAACAAGATCAAAGAGAATCCCTCAGAGACCAGCTTAAAATCATGCACACAGCTGAACCAAACCAGCTGCAAATGGATATTCCAGCCCACAAACAACAAAGGTTATGGGCGAAGGAGGACACTTGCAGTGGAGAGAACCAGCTGTTGTTTACAGTGTCATACGGCACTTCCTATGGTCTGAGAATCTTCACAAGGATAATTTAAGAACGGACAAAATTAACTATACAAACTATACTAGGACCTGAAGCTATTGGTATTAAGCCTCAGAAAGCCGCAAAAATATCGTCATTCAGAATCTGATGGTAATTCCAACAAAAAGCTAATCATCATGGGCTTCAATTGCATTATAGCTCAAATAAAATCGATGGAAACAAGGCGTATCATCAGAATATAAATGCCTTCTCATTCACAGGTAAAAATAAGCACTATGTCAGAAAGTGTCCTAAGATTGTTTCAAGGTTTCATCCCATGATACTAACGGAATAAAGAAACAAAACATTGGAAAAGCTGATCTCTAATGGATTCAGTTGCAAAGATACAGGCGGCTCAAGCCATCCTCGGACCAAGTGTTGGATTATGCATCGATACCTCCTCACAATCGAAACAGATGTTGTAAGAAGCAAACGATGAATAGCAGTAAAGAAAGATACATAGTTGCTCAGTTGTGGCAATGTTTAATTGGTTCGATTCTGCCAGCGATGTCGTCAATGCTTTCAGAAGAGGGAGCTTGTTATCCTCATCGCAACTACATCCTCCAAAGCAAACAAACACATCAAACACAAAAAGACGCATGAAAGAGAAAACAACAATGGGCATCAGACTAAAAACCAGGTATCAGATGGCTTGGTTCAGCGGGATAATCAGCACACAAATCGACTCCTGAGAGAAAAGCCTGTGATTTGGTCTGTTGAGCTTGAATATTTGCAAACCGCCACTGCCATCATCCAAACCAAATTCTAGAAAAAATATCGAACCAAATGAGAAAGGTTCACACTGCTCACAAAAGGCGTCACGAAGGCACGATAACTCAAAAATAAAACAGTATAGAAGTAAGCATAGCATCATAAGACCGCTGTGCAGTCAAATTCTCATCTACAAAGTCAGATTCGCAAGTATGTCAATCAGCACAGATCCACCGAAGCAGATCCTAAGACTGGGGCGACAAATATTTACTCATCATCCTCATAACTTCAATATAGCCAATTCAAAATCAGCTAGCTATGCTCCTCAATCATTCCAACTATACCTGCTCTGTTTTATCTCAATTTGTATCATCTTGTACTCTACATAATTAATTATTACAGCTGGTACTACATGAAAGTTCTAAAAGAATTTCAAATTGTCCAACAATTTGCGAATTGCTATCTTACAAACTGGTTCTTAGTTTATATATTTAAAGAATACCCAGAAGACATCACAATGACGTCAAGCAAAAGTCAACGGAAAGGAGCTCAGTAAGGAAGTAGCAATGGATAATCACACCAGATAGATCATATTGAGTGAATTTTCGCATCAATGCTCAAAACCCAAGCAAAAACAAAAACTTCAATTCAGGAAATGGTTTCTCATGTGCAATTAGAATTGAAACTACACAGGCAAACCTAAAGGTCGTCAACTAGGAGCTAAAGACTTTTGTTCAAGTTCACAGTTTGGTCATCTGAACTACAAAAACAAAAAGATTCTGGCCTCATTATTAATTATACTTACCTCATGAAGGGAAATGAGTTGAGACATATGCTTGTCTATTACTCCTAGACAATCAATAAAAAGAATTAACATGTCAAACCTAGAAGATAGTACTATATGTAATAAAAAGACTCAGAATATGGGTGGTGATTCAGCGGGATGGTCGGCAAGGGAAATGAATGCCAATTACGACGAACGAGACCAAATATCAATCGCCACGGACCTCAAACCGGATGCAAAAACAAGTAAAATCCCTCAGAGTAGAACGCAGAGAAAAGAGAGATCGAAAACTGCAGAGGAATGGGGGAGGGAGAGGGAACCTGTTGAGACGGGAGGTGGCGGCGCGGGGAAGAAGGTCCCTCTTCGCTGGTGGTTAGGGTTTCGCAGAGGCGCCCGGCCGACCCGTGCCGTTGGATCGTCGTCGCTCCCCCCTTTTTTTTTTTGAGACCCGATCGTCGTGGCTCGCAGGCGACCGGCCCAGGATCGAGAGAAATGTGTACGATAAGTCTGGTGTAATCTGCTCGGCCCATAGATCACGTCTGATGGGGCCCACTAACGCATCGCTTTGTTTTTTTCTAAATGCGTTTGGGGGAGCTCCTAACCGGCGCCTTAAGCGCCGGTTCAGGCAGCTGGCGCTCGCATGCCGCACCCCATGGGCCGGCCCACCGCGCGCAGTAGAAGGTAAAAACGTCTCGCGAAAAAAAGTGCAGATACAGGCACTCGACCTCATAATTCTCAAAAAAAAAAAAGGCACTCGACCTCACGACTTGCGGCTACAACAAAAGAACTGTTTCGCTAACCACTACTGCTTGTGAGGACTAGTGACTACAGTACAAAGAACGCAAAATAGTTATGAACCAATGCATCAGCGCTATTTATTAGATTTGTGAAGTATTTGCAAACAATTTGGAAAAGTTGATTTTTTATGAAAAAACTTCATCAAATTTTGAAAAAACTTAACGAAATTTTAAAAAACAGTTCATTGATGTTTAATAAAAGTTGAGTGAATTAGAAAAAAGTTCATCGATTTTCAAAAAAGCTCATCGAATTTGAAAGAAAGTTCATCAAGTTGAAAAAGTTCATCAAATTAGGCAAAAAGTTCATCGAATTTTAAAAAAGTTCATCGGTTCTGCGAAAAGTTCATCAAATTTGAAAAAAGCGTTCATCAATTTTGAAAAAAGTTCATCGATTCTGAAAGAGTTCACCGATTTTGAAAAAAAGTTCATTGGTCTTGAAAAAACTGTACAAACTTCAGAAAAAGTTCACGAATTTAACAAAAACGTTCAGTGTACATCAAAATATGTTCAATGGGTATTTAAATGGTTTTTCAGCGCATATCACAAAATTGTTCAATGTGTAGTTAAAAAATGTTCAGATTATATTACAAAAATGTTCAATGTATAAAATTTGTTCATCTTATATCAAAAAAATATGTTTTAAATTATTTCAATGTCTATCAAAAAAGTGTTCGCTGTGTAGTTAAAAATTGTTCATCGTACACCGAAAAAAATGTTCAGTGTATATTTGAAAATTGCTCGTCGCATATAAAGTTTTGTTCATGTTCTCAATAATTGTTCACGTTTTAACAAATTCATGGAATTTTAAAATTTCATCGAATTTTTGAAAAAGTTCATCGATTTGATAAAAGTTCATTCAATTTTAAAAAATTTCACAAATTTTAAAAAGGTCGCATTTGCTTGTTGGTAGAAAGGAAAAAAAAGAATAGGAAAAAGAAAAGGAAGAATAAAATGAAGGAATGATAAAGCAGTGGAAAGGTTGTCTATAAACACGTGTGTGCTATTGGTCGAGCTGGCTTACGCAGCTTGCTTGCACGGCGAGGTCGTAGGTTTGAAACCCGCTGCTCGCACTCTTCTTTGCATCACTTATCCCCGAAAAGTGGGACGCGATATGGGCCGGCCCATCTCAGCGCTGGGGGTGTGCGCCGGTTTGCGTACACTGAAGGAACGGGCGCAGAGGGCGCCGTTTAGGGTTTGCCCCTAAGACGGACTGCCCGCCGCTGCAAAAATGCGAAAGCATTGTGGCTCGGTGTCGAGGAGTCCAAAGAGCTTGTGGCCACCACGCCAAAGCAAGTCACCTCGCCAACGAGATTGTATGTGCCACCTGACGTCTTCGAATCGAACTCAACCATTTGTGAGAACTAATAGGATTGTCTAGCGCTCGAACACGGGAATAGCCGCCTACCGTGCCACTAAGTTTGCGAGACACCAGGAGATTCCCCCCTAATGGCTCAAAGGTATGAAAAGAAAATGGAAAACCAAGTTAAGCAACCTGAAAAAATCTACGGCCTCGGATACCCGATCAAGGGGCTCAAACAAAGACTCACATGTGGTCAGCGTGCTTCTTCTTTGATCAAGACAATACGAAGTCGGATCCTAAGTCGGCTCGTGTGGAAAAATCCACCAATGCATAACCATATATAGCCTCCTGAGGTTATCATCCTAAATTACTACCACATTTCACATCGTAGCATAACATAACTAAAGAGTGTGTCGGAGCCAGGTTAACAGCTACCCGTAGGCAACAACAATAGGATATAACATGACTTGGCAACGCCCTAAGGCCAACTCTAGCCGATTCCCTATCCGGCGTTAGAGGAGTAAAATTTTGGTTTTACTACTCTGACATGCACCTAGTCAATCCCCTAAACCGAATAGAGAAGGATAATTTTTAAACTGCCTCCTATTCGGCGCCTATATTTACTAGGCCGCTACCACTTGGGAGAAAAAAATCCCCTCCTCTCGCTGTCTTCCCCCACTCCACTTCCCCGCCGCATCTACGCCGGTGCCATCCTTCCCGCCCTCGCTGGCCACCACCCGCCATCGCGGACGCTCCGTAGGCCCCGCTGCGGTCCTCACCCACCCGGATTTGAGCCTCTCTTGCGTCATCGCCAACATAGAGTCAACAGATCTACGGCTGCCTCCGCCGCCAGATTTGAAGCATCTGGCCGCCAACGATGGTGCTTTTGTCATGGATTGGTCGGGTACCGAACCGCACAACCTCGGCAACGCCTCTGTGCCGCATGCAGGTATGGCCTCCTCCTCTAGCCGCTCGGATCTCACTCGTCGGCGGTTCACCGGCAAAGACACGCCTGACCATCGGCCAGGCTCGACACTGGCCCAACAACTAGTCGGCTCCCCGTTGCTGGTCATAAAGTGCGACGACTGCCGGCGATGGGTAGTGCGCCGAGTTTCGACCACGCTGGAGCAGCTCGAATGGGTGAGTGCTTGTTTTGATTCAGTTGTTCATCGGATTCGGCGCAATTCGTAGCTCATTGTTTGCTCAAATTTGTGTGTAGGGTGGATGCAAGTTTTGGTATCGGGAAGAAGATTACATTGATCTATTAATAGCGAGAAATTTGATAGATGTCCGTGCACTCCTTGCTAGAGTAGATAATAGAGATGAGACTAGATGCAACGCAATGTTGAATTCGTGTGAACCGAAGAAGAAAGAAGTGTGCAAACTCGAGAAGCCAAAGGAGAGAATCAACAATGAAAGCATAGAGAAAATATTAGTCCAACTAGTGGGAGCAGTTATAGAAGTTGGATATCTATTAAAGTGTCTAATTGTGGTTCTTGTTTTTTTTGTTTCCTTCTTGTAGTGAAGAAATGGTGAACTATGTACTCCAATGTATCAAAATGTCGTTTAATGAAATAAAGAAACCATGAAGTTTGTTCTGGTGGCCGAAATTGAAATGCAAACGAAAAAAATATTTTGTTATATTTAGGCAATCGGCTAGGGCCGACCAAAAGTTAGTGGAGTAAATATACTCCACTAAGCTTTACTCCACCAGATCCTCCTCTATTTTATAGGGGGTTGGCTAGAGTTGGCCTAAGCATGCATACTACGATATGTGGGGCATGTCAATGGATCGAGCAAAACATAGCATGCTAGGAATGGAAGGTAAAAGCAATTCATGTTGGAAATAATAAGGCTATGCATGTGATCAAGAATTCAAGACTCAATACACAACATCGGCATACTAGTGCATGAATAAGGAAGAAAGCATAGGGTGTGTAATAATTTTGAAGGAGGGTTTGCTTGCCAGATGGACTAGTAGCCTGATACATGGCCAGATCCTAGTTCGTAGCTCACATCATTTCTGGATCCTATCCACGAAGAAGCAAAACACTTGAAAGGAACAATAGGTGCAAATTGACATGCAATTAATGAGATGAAAAAAATGATGTTGACATGATCCAATGCAATTATTTCATAAGTTAAGTGAAATGTGACTTGCAATGCTATTCAACTAGACTCACATCTAAAGAAAGGCTCATTCTTATTTAGCGACCCAAACCAATTTAAATGTTGTCAACATGCATGATAATAACATATTTGGAATGTATGCAATTTACTGAGCAGTTCGATATATAATGCCCCATCTAATGTTTTGATCACCATGGTGGCACATTCTTTTGCCATGGCGGCGTCTTGGTGACCTTGTATCCCGCTAGATATCCAGTACAAAGGTTAAAGTGTGGGTGTGGGTGTGTCGTGAGAAGTGACAGTAGGGTGATCCCGATCAACTGGAGTCCCACGTGCCGGTGACACAACGATCGAGGTACCTGCAACTATTGGTGCATACATACGGCATCTCATACATCACATGTTCATCGCATCGGCAGTCGTCTCAAAGGTTATACCTTGAAGCATGTGGCGATGCGGTTTTGGGGGTTCAACGGCGGTAGTGGTACACATGTCGTCGGAAGTTGTTCACGACTTCCGGAGCGGTCACTGAACTTGGTCTTGGTGGCAATGATCTCAGGGTACGGGGTAGCTAGAGGCCCTTCCTACTTGTGAGCTGTGTTGGGATTTCCCCGAAGAGGAAAGGAGATGCAGTAAAGTAGAGATAAGTATTTCTCTCAGTTAAGAACCAAGGTTAACAATCCGGTAGGAGAATCACACAAGACCACGTGAACGACACCTGCACACACAGAAGCAAATACTTTCACCCAACATGATCAAGAGGGTTGTCAATCCCCTTGGCACTTACTTGCAAGGCTCGAATCTTGTAGTGGTGGATAAATATAAAGTAAATTGCAAAATAAAAGAAATAAAATAAAATTGTAGCAAAGTATTTTGTGTTTTATATATGATAAAAGTAGACTCGAGCCATAATTTTCACTAGAGCCTTCTCTCTCGAACACATAGCATACAGTGGGTAACAAATTACTGTTGGGCAATTGATAGAAAACACATAGTTATGAAGATATTCAAGGTAATGATCATGTATATAGGCACCACGTCTGAGACAAGTAGACCGACTCCTGCCTGCATCTACTACTATTACTCCACAAATCGACCGCTATCCAGCATGCTTCTATGGTATTAAGTATAAAACAGAGTAATGCCTAAGCAAGATGACATGATGTAGGCAAAGTAAATCCAAGCAATACGAATAAACCCCATCGTTGTACCCTTAATGGCAACAATACAAATACGTGTCTTGTCCCTTTCTATCACTAGGATAGAGCACTACAAGATTGAAGCCATCACAAAGCACCTCTCCCACTGAAGATAAATCAATCTAGTTCGCCAAACCAAACGGATAGATCAGAGAGAAATACAAAGCTATAACAATCATGCATAATAAATTTGAAGACTCCATTACTTCTCACAAATATTCAAATCATAAACCCACAATTCACCGGATCCCAACAAACACACCGCAAAACAAGATTACATCGAATGGAACTCCAAGAACATCGAGCAGAACGTTGTATTGAAGATCAAAGAGAGTGAAGAAGACATCTAGCTACTAGCTATGGACCCATAGGTCTATGGTAAACTACTCACGCATCATCTGAAGGCAACAAGGATGACGTAGAAGCACTCCGTGATCGATTCCCCCTCCGGTAGAGTACCGAAAAAGGCCTCCAGATGGGATCACGGAAAACAGAAGCTTGCGGCGGCGAAAAAAGTGTTTCGGGCGGCTCTCTAGTATATTGGGAATATTTGGGAATTTATAGAAGCGCAATTAGGTCAAGAGGTGCCACGAGGGGCCCACAAGCTTAGGGGCGCCCCTCTAGGGCGCGCCTAACGAGCTTGTCACTCCCTGATAACCCACATGTATAGGGGATCAATTGTAGCCTCTTTTGATAAGTAAGAGTGTCGAACCCAACGAGGAGCTAAAGGTAGAACAAATATTCCCTCAAGTTCTATCGACCACCGATACAACTCTACGCACGCTTGACGTTCGCTTTACCTAGAACAAGTATGAAACTAGAAGTACTTTGTAGGTGTTTTTGGATAGGCTTGCAAGAATATAAAGAGCACGTAAATAAAAAGTAGGGGCTGTTTAGATAAAGACACAACTAAATTAGTTTTAGTAGAGAGCTTTTTGTCACAAGAAAGTTATTTGTCCCTAGGCAATCGATAACTAGACCAGTAATCATTATTGCAATTTTATTTGAGGGAGAGGCATAAGCTAACATACTTTCTGTACTTGGATCATATGCACTTATGATTGGAACTCTAGCAAGCATCCGCAACTACTAAAGATCATTAAGGTAAAACCCAACCATAGCATTAAAGCATCAAGTCCCCTTTATCCCATACGCAAACAACCTACTTACTCGGGTCTGTGCTTCTGTCACTCACGCCACCCACCATAAGCAAATCATGAACATATTGCAAACCCTACAGCGGGAAAATCCCTCACGCTTGCGCGACACGGAGAGCATCATAAGACAGCACCAATAATAAAACATGCAACTCAAACCAATCTTGATCATCAAATAACCCATAGGACAAAACAGATCTACTCAAACATCATAGGATAGCCACACATCATTGGGAAATAATATATAGCGTTGAGCACCATGTTTAAGTAGAGATTACAGCGGGTAAGAGAGAGGTTACACCGCTGCATGGAGGGGGGAAGAATTGGTGATGATGGCGGTGAAGTTGTTGGTGAAGATTGCGGTGATGATGATGGCCACGGCAGCGTTCCGGCGCCATCGGAAGAGAAGGGGAGAGGGGGCCCCTTCGTCTTCTTCTTCCTTGACCTCCTCCCTAGATGGGAGAAGGGTTTCCCCCTGGTCCTTGGCCTCCATGGTGTGGGAGGGGCGAGAGCCCCTCCGAGATTGGATCTATCTCTCTGTCTCCCTCTGTTTCTGCGTTCTCTCCGCTGCCCTTTCACCGTTTCGTATATATATGGAGATCCGTAACTCCGATTGGACTGAAACCTTCGCCGTGATTTTTTTACCAAAAATTAGCTTTCTTGCGGCTGAAGAAGGGAATCAACTGCCTTACGGGTGGCCCACGAGGGTCAAGGGCGCGCCCACGAGGGTCAGGGGCGCCCCCTGCCTCGTGGCCACCTCGGGCACCATCTCGCCTGGATTTTTCTTCCGGAATTTTCCAAATATTCCAAAAATAAGCTCCTTCCGTTTTTATCCCGTTTGGATTCCGTTTGATATGGATATTCTGCGAAACATAAAACATGCAACAAACAGGAACTGGCACTGGGCACTGGATCAATATGTTAGTCCAATAAATAGTATAAAAAGTTGCCAAAAAGTATATGAAAGTTGAATAATATTGGCATGGAACAATCAAAAATTATAGATACGATGGAGACGTATCAGCATCCCCAAGCTTAATTCCTGCTCGTCCTCGAGTAGGTAAATGATAAAAAAGATAATTTTTGATGTGGAATGCTACCTAGCATAATCTTGATCATATGTCTAATCATGGCATGAATATTAAGACACGAGTGATTCAAAGCAATAGTCTATCCTTTGACATAAAAACAATAATACTTCAAGCATACCAACCAAGCAATTATGTCTTATTGAAATAACATAGCCAAAGAAAGCTCATCCCTACAAAATCATATAGTTTGGCTATGCTCTATCTTCACCACACAAAATATTCACATCATGCACAACCCCGATGACAAGCCAAGCAATTGTTTCATACTTTTGACGTTTCTCAAACCTTTTCAACTTTCACGCAATACATGAGCGTGAGCCATGGACATAGCACTATAGGTGGAATAGAATATGATGATGGGGGTTATGTGGAGAAGACAAAAAAGGAGAAAGTCTCACATCAACGCGGCTAATCAACGGGCTATGGAGATGCCCATCAATTGATGTCAATGTGAGGAGTAAGGATTGCCATGCAATGGATGCACTAGAGCTATAAGTATGTGAAAGCTCAAACTGAAACTAAGTGGGTGTGCATCCAACTTGCTTGCTCATGAAGACCTAGGGCATTTGAGGAAGCCCATCATTGGAATATACAAGCCAAGTTCTATAATGAAAATTCCCACCAGTATATGAAAGTGATAACTCAAGAGACTCTCTATATGAAGAACATGGTGCTACTTTGAAGCACAAGTGTGGTAAAAGGATAGTAACATTGCCCCTTCTCTCTTTTTCTCTCATTTTTTTGTTTTTTTGGCCTTTCTCTTTTCTTTTCTTTTTCGTCCGGAGTCTCATCCCGACTTGTGGGGGAATCATAGTCTCCATCATCCTTTCCTCACTGGGGCAATGCTCTAATAATGATGATCATCACACTTTTATTTACTTACAACTCAATATTACAACTCGATATCTAGAACAAAGATATGACTCTATATGAATGCCTCCGGCGGTGTACCGGGATGTGCAATGATCTAGCGTAGCAATGACATCAAAAAACGGACAAGCCATGAAAACATCATGCTAGCTATCTTACGATCATGCAAAGCAATATGACAATAAATGCTCAAGTCATGTATATGATGATGATGGAAGTTGCATGGCAATATATCTCAGAATGGCTGTGGAAATGCCATGATAGGTAGGTATGGTGGCTGTTTTGAGGAAGATATAATGAGGCTTATGTGTGACAGAGCGTATCGTATCACGGGGTTTGGATGCACCGGCGAAGTTTGCACCAACTCTCGAGGTGAGAAAGGGCAATGCACGGTACCGAAGAGGCTAGCAATGATGGAAGGGTGAGAGTGCGTATAATCCATGGACTCAACATTAGTCATAAAGAACTCACATACTTATTGCAAAAGTCTATTAGCTATCGAAACAAAGTACTACGCATGCTCCTAGGGGGATAGATTGGTAGGAAAAGACCATCGCTCGTCCCCGACCGCCACTCATAAGGAAGACAATCAATAAACACCTCATGCTCCAACTTCGTTACATAACGGTTCACCATACGTGCATGCTACGGGACTTGCAAACCTCAACAAAAGTATTTCTCAATTTCACAATTACTCAACTAGCACACTCTAATATCACCACCTTTATATCGCAAAACTATTGCAAGGAATCAAACATATCATATTCAGTGATCTACAAGTTTTATGTAGGGTTTTATGACTAACCATGTGAATGACCAGTTCATGTCATCCCTCTAAATAGATATAAGTGAAGCACGAGAGTTTAATTCTTTCTACAAAAGATATGCCCACGCTCTAACAAATATAAGTGAAGGAAAAGAGCATTGTACAAATGGCGGTTGTCTATGTAAAGAGAAACAGGCAATCCAAGCTTCAAATGATATAAGTGAGGCACATGAAGCATTCTATAAAGCCATACTCAAAAGATATAAGTGAAGTGCAATGAGCATTCTATAAATCAACCAAGGACTATCTCATACCAGCATGGTGCATAAAAGAAAAGTGAAAACTAAATGCAAAGACGCTCCAAGGTTTGCACATATCACATGAATGAAACGAATTTGAAAACATACCGATATTTGTTGAAGAAAGAGGGGATGCCTTCCGGGGCATCCCCAAGCTTAGACGCTTGAGTCTCCTTGAATATTTACTTGGGGTGCCTCGGGCATCCCCAAGCTTGAGCTCTTGCCTCTCTTCCTTCTTCTCACATCGAAACCTTCTCGATCATCGAAGACTTCATCCACACAAAACTTCAACAGAAAACTCGGTAAGATCCGTTAGTATAATAAAGTAAATCACTACTCTAAGTACTGTTGCAAACCAATTCATATTTTATTTTTGCATTGTGTCTACTGTAATATAGCTTTTCCATGGCTTAATCCACTGATATAAATTGATAGTTTCATTAAAACAAGCAAACTATGCATCAAAAACAGAATCTGTCTAAAACAGAACAATCTGTAGCAATCTGAACATTCACCATACTTCTGATACTTTACAAATTCTGCCAAAACTAGGAAAAATAAAAAATTTGTACAGAAAGACAGTGCAAAAAGAATCAGGACCATTTGACGTTCCAGTAAAAAAGTAAAATACGCGCACTACAGCCAAAGTTTCTGTCCTGCACCGCACAAACCAACAAGCATTGTAAACATCCTAAAGGCAAACCTTGGCACATTATTTTTATAATACAATGGAATTGTACAAGGGGATAATTATTTTTGTTGAAAAGTTTCTGTAATCAAGATTCACAAAGTTGCCGTGAGCATGAACAAAGTTCAAGGAGCTCTCCCACTTCAACAATGCTTGTCTTTCTCACTTTCACTTTCCTTTTTGAAAAAGTTTTGGGTTCCCCTCTTTATTTTTGTTGTTTTTAAACTATATGAAAGCACACAACAGAAATAAATGACTCTCTAAAACTTCCGGGTTGTCTCCCTGGCAGCGCTTTCTTTAAAGCCATTAAGCTAGGCATATAGTGCTCAAGTAGTGAATCCACCCGGATCCCAAGGTATATCAAAGCCAATTTTAATTAGCAATGATTTGTAATTTAGTAGTGAGCACAAAGTAACATATATCATGTAATGACGAAGTCTAACTCTCTTCCTATGCATCGGCATGTCATAAAAGAACAATTCATGCACACATAGTAAAGGCCAATGCATAGTATAAACAGTTTCTTGCAATTTTATCGTGTGGGAAACATAGAGAGGTGGAGATATAGTTCCTCTCTCATAATAATTGTAAGTAGGAGCAGCAAGCACATGCATATTATATCTATCAAAATCATCATGTGCAACGGTAAAAGGCAACCCATCAATGTAATCCTTAATAAGTGCAAACTTCTCCGATATAGTGTAGTTTGGAGAATTCAAAAAGATAATAGGACTATCATGCGTGGGTGCAATAGCAACAATTTCATGTTTAACATAAGGAACTATAGCAAGTTCATCTCCATAAGCATAATCCATATTGGCATCTTGGCCACAAGCATAGCAAGCATCATCAAAAAGGGATATTTCAAGAGAATCAACGGGGTCATAATAGTCATCATAGCAATCATCCTTCGGTAAGCACGAAGGGAAATTAAACAATGTATGAGTTGAAGAGTTACTCTCATTAGAAGGTGGGCACGGGTGATCAATCCGCTCTTCCTCCTTTTGTTCTTCGCTCTCCTCCTCATCTTTTTCATCCAATGAGCTCACAGTTTCATCAATTTCTTCTTCCATAGATTCCTGCAAAATATTAGTCTCTTCTTGGACAGCGGAGACTTTCTCAATGAGTGCATTAATATCAGAATTGTATTCATAATTCTCATAGCAATATTTGAGGATAGCTAAATTTTCAGATCGATAACCAGCTTCATCAAAATCTTCAAACTCTTTAAACATAGATTCAATTTCATAAGCACCCATAAAAGCAACAAATTCTTCTATTTGTTCCACATCATAGTAATCATATATACCATTAGCATAAGAAGCTAAGGTTTTATTATCATTAAATTTGCATGAAAAGGGAAGGTGTGGAGCCTTCATCCTAGAGCAACAAGTATAATCATAACTCAAGCATAGTTGCCTAGCATACCACTTCAATATATGAATTTGATTCCATAATAGTTTCCTTTTTTGAGTCAAGCGATAATCCCTAAAGTATTCACGTTGATCCAATGTTACTCCCATTACATAGTTGAATGGGATTTTCTCAGGATTATGAAAGTAGTACATAATATCTTTCACATAACCAGCATCGAGGGTTTTAGGAGGTTCCTCATCTCCATGAGTAGCAAGTACACCTAATTTTTTTGGTATTTCGTGTTCCATATCCATAACTAAAGATAAAGAACAACTAAGAACATCAAATAAAATTACTTAGTGATAAAGCAAACAAGCGCACACGAGAATATTCACCCCACGCTATGACTCCCCGGCAACGGCGCCAGAAAAAGGTCTTGATAACCCACAAGTATAGGGGATCAATTGTAGCCTCTTTCGATAAGTAAGAGTGTCGAACCCAACGAGGAGCTAAAGGTAGAACAAATATTCCCTCAAGTTCTATCGACCACCGATACAACTCTACGCATGCTTGACGTTCGCTTTACCTAGAACAAGTATGAAACTAGAAGTACTTTGTAGGTGTTTTTGGATAAGCTTGCAAGAATATAAAGAGCGCGTAAATAAAAAGTAGGGGCTGTTTAGATAAAGACACAACTAAATTAGTTTTAGTAGAGAGCTTTTTGTCACGAGAAAGTTATTTGTCCCTAGGCAATCGATAACTAGACCGGTAATCATTATTGCAATTTTATTTGAGGGAGAGGCATAAGCTAACATACTTTCTCTACTTGGATCATATGCACTTATGATTGGAACTCTAGCAAGCATCCGCAACTACTAAAGATCATTAAGGTAAAACCCAACCATAGCATTAAAGCATCAAGTCCCCTTTATCCCATACGCAAACAACCTACTTACTCGGGTCTGTGCTTCTGTCACTCACGCCACCCACCATAAGCAAATCATGAACATATTGCAAACCCTACAGCGGGAATCCCTCACGCTTGCGCGACACAGAGAGCACCATAGGACAGCACCAATAATAAAACATGCAACTCAAACCAATCTTGATCATCAAATAGCCCATAGGACAAAACAGATCTACTCAAACATCATAGGATAGCCATACATCATTGGGAAATAATATATAGCGTTGAGCACCATGTTTAAGTAGAGATTACAGCGGGTAAGAGAGAGGTTACACCGCTGCATGGAGGGGGGAAGAGTTGGTGATGATGGCGGTGAAGTTGTTGGTGAAGATTGTGGTGATGATGATGGCCACGGCAGCGTTCCGGCGCCACCGGAAGAGAAGGGGAGAAGGGGCCCCTTGATATTCTTCTTCCTTGACCTCCTCCCTAGATGGGAGAAGGGTTTCCCCCTTGGTCCTTGGCCTCCATGGCGTGGGAGGGGCGAGAGCCCCTCCGAGATTGGATCTGTCTCTCTGTCTCCCTTTGTTTCTGCGTTCTCTCCGCTGCCCTTTCACCGTTTCGTATATATATATATGGAGATCTGTAACTCCAATTGGACTGAAACCTTCGCCGTGATTTTTTTGCCAAAAATTAGCTTTCTTGCGGCCGAAGAAGGGCATCAACCGCCTTACGGGTGGCCCACGAGGGTCAGGGGCGCGCCCAGGGGGGCAGGGGCGCCCCCTGCCTCGTGGCCACCTCGGGCACCGTCTTGCGTGGATTTTTCTTCCAGAATTTTCCAAATATTCCAAAAATAAGCTCCGTCCGTTTTTATCCCGTTTGGATTCTGTTTGATATGGATATTCTGCGAAACATAAAACATGCAACAAATAGGAACTGGCACTGGGCACTGGATCAACATGTTAGTCCCAAAAATAATATAAAAAGTTGCCAAAAAGTATATGAAAGTTGAATAATATTGGCATGGAACAATCAAAAATTATAGATACGACGGAGACGTATCACTCCCTCGTGGCTCTTCTGGTCTTCTCCCAAACCTTCGTGGGTCCCTTCTGGTCCAGAAAAAATTAATCAAAGATTTTTCTCCGTTTGGACTCTATTTGATATTGATTTTCTGAAAAGCCAAAAACAAGCAAAAACACCAACTGGCACTGGGCATTAGGTTAATAGGTTAGTCCCAAAAATAATATAGTATTACATATAATTGCATATAAAACATCCAAGGTTGATACTATAATAGCATGGAACAATAAAAAATTATAGATATCTTGAAGATGTATCAGCCCTCCTCGCGTGAGTCCTCCGGCACACCTAGCAACAATGACTGTCCTCCGGATGTCGATGCCTACTACTGCCGCTCTGAAGATGCCAAGGAAAAGGTCTGGCAAGTGATCTTATCCTTATCATACTTTTAGGACTGATTCTAACACCAATCCTTCACATGAACCCTTTTTTATTCATTAAAAATTATGATTCCTAAGGCCAACTCTTCTCTCGCTAGAAAAGTTTCTTGTTGGGAGGTGGAGAACATTATGAAAGAAGCTATGATATATTCCCTGTGTTGCTTTCAGAAAGCCTACGACAACGTGAACCAATAATCTCTCCAATAAAAAACAATCTTCCCTTCCAACGACTTATAGATTCCATCTAAATTAACAAATGCGTCTTTTAACAAAAAAACGATTTAGTCTATATTTAGGTCTTTGAGACATGCTAAAAAATCCAAACAGGTTGGACTTCTTTTGCTTACTCCTCTCCTTGGTACTGCCCAACGGGAAGGAAAAATACTAGACCTCAAAACGTCGCCAGCAGCATAGAATTCTACGGTGTAAAATTATGATTCGTTCATCCAAATGAAAGGATATAGAGTTGGCAAGAATTGTATTTCATCAATAAAATTCTAACACCCATGTTCTCGGGCCATGAAGTTCTTGTTCATACTAATCTCACTTATTCTTATCTTCGTGTTTGTGGACCCCTTTGCCCGCAATCACAAGGTCACTAGGCATAAATAGAACGGTTCCGCCGTGTGCCAAAGTAGGCATATTTTTTGGATATCCTTCCTATTGGCTAAATAAAGGGTCTTGTATATATGATTCTTCTATGATTTTTTGTTCGCTTCCACGAGTATCAACACTACTTTTCAAAAGGACGTGGGTGTCGCCTAGAGGGAGGTGAATAGGCGCTTTAAAACAAATATAGTTTAGGCTTGAACAAATGCGGAATAAAACTACCGTTTAATTTGTCAAGCACAAATCCTAAATATACTAGGCTCAACTATGCGCACCAACAACCTATGCTAAGCAATATAAAAAACTATGGTATAGCAAGATATATAACATGAATCACTATGGCTATCACAAAGTAAGTGCATAATAAAGAGCTCGGATAAGAGATAACCGAGGCACGAGGAGATGAGATGTATCCCAAAGTTCACACCCTTGTGGATACTAATCTTCATTAGAGCTGTGTGGAGGCACAATGCTCCCCAAAATGCCACTAGGGCCACCGTATTCTCCTCATGCCCTCGCACAATGCAAGGTGCCGTGATTACACTGAAGAACCCTTGAGGGCGGTCACCAAACCCGTACAATTGGCGGCCCTTGGGGACGGTCACCGAACCCGTACAATTGGCGACCCTTGGAGGCGGTCACCAAACACGTACAAATTGCTTAAGGAGATCTCCACAACTTAATTGGAGACCCCGAAGCTTACCCGGAGCTTTACATGATTGAGCTCTGTGATGCCACCAACCGTCTAGGGAGCCCAATAACCCAAGAGGCACAAGCTCTAGCATGCCCAAACACCCAAGAGTAATAAGCTACTCAACTTTTCACTTCCACGTATCACCAGAGAACTCAAACCGATGCACCAAATGCAATGGCAAGAATACACGGAGTGCTCAATTCCTTCTCTCCTAAATCCCACCACAATAAACAAAACTATGGAGGAATATGAGAGGAAGAACAAAGAAGAGAACACAAAGAACTCCAAGATATAGATCCAAAGGGTTCCCCTCACTTAGAGGGGAGATGGATTGGTGGAAATGTAGATCTAGATCTCCTCTCTCTCTTTTCCCTCAAAAAGATGCAAGATTCATAGGAGGAATGGAGAGAAAGCAAAGCTTTTGGAGGTCAACAATGGAGGAGAAATCTTGCCCAAAGTCGTTGGGAGCAATGGGGAAGAAGAACCCCTTTTATAGAGGGGGCACAAATCCAACCGTTATGCACTCTGCTCGTGCTCAAGCGGTACTACCGCTTATAGAGCGGTAGTTCCAGTGCTAGCGAGTGTCTACTGTGGTAGTACACGCACGGTAGTTTCGCCATAGCGGTACTACCGACTACAATGAGCGGTACTACCACTAATTGTCACTGGATAAAGAGGAACCGGCGGTAGTGGAGAGGCACCAGAGTGGAAGTATCGTGTAACTACCGTCCAACTGCCTCGAGAGCAATTTGGGCAACAAAGAGCTTGCACACCCTCGATCACAAGCGGAAGTAGTAGCGGTGGTAATAGGAAGTACCGCACTAGCGGTACTACCGTGCTACTACCGTCCAACTACCGCGAAATGTTGGAGAGGAAACAGAAGACTAATCCCAAGCGGAAGTAGCCACGGTACCAGCCAGCGGAAGTACCGCCTAGGTTCTGCGAAAAGGCCCAAGCACAAATAGAAGGATGCAAGTAAGACCAAACTTGTCATAACTTCTGCAAATGAACTCTGATTTTGACGAGCTCGAGCTTGATGGAAATCTTCAGAAGGGGCAAGAGAAATATGCCAATGATATATAGGTGTGAAACCTCCATGAGCGAAGAACCGGCAAAAACATCGAAAACACAAATAGATGATGCATACGAAATCCATTTTCAATGAACTTGAGATTGTCATGAAGATGGCAACAAGCTCAAAAACTCACATGGAGAAAAGTAAAACAAGAACCAAGAAAGATGATGCCAAGGATGAGATGGTTTGAGCTTTCTATGAACGATGCGGTAAAGCCACTCACTCGAGAGCCCCCTTGATAGTACGGTAAACAAACCTATAACCCGGTCTCCCAACTAACACCATGAGACTAGTAAAATAGAAAACCTATCAAGGTGAAACCTTTACCTTGTGCATAGTCCACTTGAGCTAGATGATGATGATCCTGTCCTCCTCAAGATGGACCACCTTTCTGTTGGAGATATGCCCTAGAGGCAATCATGTATGATGATATTTCCTATGTGTTTATGAATAAAGATAGTCCTTGGACATTATCAATGATGTATATCATAAAGTATGTGACTTGTTTGTGGGACTATGCATTATATGATGACTGCCCTAAAAGGTCCCTAGTCGAAAGGGTTGTGTGGATGCGCAGCCGACTAGACTAGCATATGACACGGTCGATGGCTTGGTCTCACTAGCCATGGAGCATTGGATGCTAACCGGATAATATGAACTCAGAAGGATCTGGTCGGATTCGACATAGTCGGATCTGAGTTGAGATAAGGTCCGATTTGAACAGTCCCAACTATGAGACGCAGCGATAGGTCATCTGTGAGTCTCTAGTACAACATACATTCTATGTCCTAAGACCCGAGCTGACGCATGTACTCGGGATGGTGACAGACCTGCTTTGGGTCAACCAAACGCTACTTCGTGACTGGGTAGTTACAAAGGTAGGTTTTGGGCTTGTCCAGACCCATGCTGCGAGACATGGTCGAGCAAGATGGGATTTGGCCCTCCGATCAGGAGAGATATATTCTGGGGCCCTCGTGTGATTTGGCCAAGATAAGGATGGCCATGCGACAAGGATTATGAGATAATCCAGTTTGTGGTCGGCATCACTGGAACGAGAGAAAGAGGTTGGGCTAGCACAAGGATGACAGACTCGCCTTGAGCCCGACAACATATATTGTGTGGCAAAGGGAACAGAAGTGTTATGTACAGGTTCGCCTAACCAGCTTCATCGGACACTTGGAGTCGGCATGCTTTGCTAGAGGCCGCTACCGACTAGCCGAGCCAGATGCGATCGGACTCATGACCAAGTGAACGAGAAACTAAGGGGTCGCGCGCTTAAGGGAAGGAACCAGTGAGGCTGGATCCGACTCCACGAGTCAGATGTGATCCTACTCGGACTCGAATCCAGGCTGAAAACACTTTGGGCTTGAGGATCCGTCTGAGGCCCAAGTGTTGAGCCCACGACGGATGCCTATATAAAGTGGAGGTGCGGCACACTCATTTGGTTGATCGCTTCAGCGGAGTCACTAGGGATTTGCATGTGTTGCAAGTAGCCACCTCCACTCGCCACCGACTATGTGATCGGACCTAGCAGTCCGCTGCACAGTGTTCCTCCTGCATGCGTGGATACGTTTGAGGCGGTGCGCTTGCGCCGCTCCAGCAAACCTGTTAATGGGATCCGACGACCGGCTGTTCGAGGGAGATCGGACAAGGAGGAGACGACTCCGAAGACGCTCTGCCCCAACTCTACTTCCGTTGCACGACACTGCGCGTCTAGTGGTAATGATCAGTGATCCATCTCTCGTAGCATGTTCCTGGATGTTCTGCAGGTAGGAATTTTTAATTTGCAGTTGACACACCCTACCGTAGAACCCAACACTTTCTTGATTGCGCTGGCTCGATGAAGACTAGTAGATTGCTCCCTCATACTCCACTATGTGAGAGCCACTCTTCGGCACATCTTCACAAGTCCGTTATCACGAGAATGGATGGCAAGCTTCAAGCACGATCTCTTCGTGATGCCCCACTTGAACTGGCACACCGCAACCTTGATGACGATCACCACTTGATGTCATCCTCCGTGGGTTACATGATATCTTCCTTTTGATGCACATCCATGGAAGCATACTGATACGTCTCCAACGTATCCATAATTTTTTATTGTTCCAAGCTATTATATTATCCATCTTGGATGTTTTATATGCATTTTGGTGCTATTTTATATCATTTTTTTGGACTAACCTATTAACCCAGTGCCAAAGTGCGAGTTGCTGTTTTTTCCTTGTTTTTGTCTTTTACAGAAAATCAATACCAAATGGAACTAAACTTTTTGAGGATTTTTCTTGGACCAGAAGACACCCACAAAGCTTCGGGAGGAGGACAGAAGAGCCACGAGGAGGCCACAAGCCCGCTGGCCGCGCCCCAGGGGGGCGCCCTCAGGGCTTGTGGGCCCCTCGGGACTCTCCTAACCCTAATCTCAGCTCCATAAATACCCAAATATTCACCCTACACCAGAGGGCACACCAAAAATACTTTTCCGTTGCCGGAAGCTTTTGTTCTCGTGAGATCCCATCTTGGGGCCTTTTCTAGCACTCTACCAGAGGGGGATTCGATCACGGAGGGCCTCTACACCAACCTTGTTGCCCTTCTGATGATGTGTGAGTAGTTTACGATAGACCTACGGGTCCATAGCTAGTAGCTAGATGGCTTCTTTCTCTCTCTTTGATCTTCAATACAATGTTCTCCTCGATGTTCTTGGAGTTCTATTCGATGTAATATTCTTTTGCGGTGCGTTTGTTGAGATCTGATGAATTGCGGATTTATGATCAGATTATCTATGACTATTATTTGAGTCTTTTCTGAAGTATTTTATGCATGATTAAGATAGTTTTGTATCTCTGATCTATTGATTTGGTTTGGCCAACTAGATTGATCTATCTTGCAATGGGAGAGGTGCTTTGGGATGGGTTCAATCTTGCGATGTCCTCACCCAGTGACAGTAGGGGTAGCGAGGCACGTATTTTCATTGTTGCCATTAAGGATAAAAATATGGGGTTCATACTTTATTGCTTGGATCTATCCCTCTACATCTTGTCATCTTGCTTAAGGCGTTACTCCGTTCTTGTTAACTTAATACAATAGATGCATGCTGGATAGCGGTCGATGTGTGGAGTAATAGTTGTAGATGCAGTCAGGAGTCGGTCTACTTGTCACGGATGTGATGCCTATATTCATGATCATTGCCTTAGATATCATCATAACTTTGCGCTTTTCTATCAATTACTCAACGGTAATTTGTTCACCCACTGATACGTCTCCGTCGTATCTATAATTTTTGATTGTTTCATGCCAATAGTATACAAGTTTTACATACTTTTGGCAACATTTTATATGGTTTATTTGGACTAACTTATTGATCCAGTGCCAGTTCATGTTTGGTGCATGTTTTTTGTTTCGCAGAAAATCCATATCAAACGAAGTCCAAATGCAATAAAATTTTACAGAGAATTATTTTGGAATATATGTGATTTTTGGGACTTGGAATCAACGCAAACCTTGGACCACATAGCCCACAAGACACTCGGGCACGCCCCAGGTGCCAGGCGCGTGGTGGTGGGTTGTGCTCACCTCGTACGTCGGTTGGAGCTCTACTTCGGGCGCAAGGAAGCTTATATCCGGGAAAAAAATCGTGTTAAAATCTCAGCGCAATCGGAGTTACGGATCTCCCAGAATATAGGAAACGGTTTTCGGCCAGATCTGGGGAACGTGAAACAGAAGAGAACAAGGAGGGAGATCCAATCTCGGAGGGGCTCCCGCCCCTCCACCGCCATGGAGGTCATGGACCAGAGGGGGAACTCTCCTCCCATCTAGGGGGAGGCTGCTACCTCTTGAGCACTGCGTTGGTTTTCCCTTGAAGAGGAAAGGGTGATGCAGTAAAGTAGCGTAAGTATTTCCCTCGGTTTTTGAGAACCAAGGTATCAATCCAGTAGGAGACCACGTTCGAGTCCCACGCACCTACACAAAAAAATAAGAACCTCGCAACCAATGCGATAAAGGGGTTGTCAATCCCTTCATGGTCACTTACGAGAGTGAGATCTGATAGAGATGATAAGATAATATTTTTGGTATTTTTATGATAAATACTAAAAGTAAAGAAAGCAAAATAAACGGTAATAGAAATAGCCTGTTGTTGGAAGATTAATATGATGGAAAATAGACCCCGGGGCCATAGGTTTCACTAGTGGCTTCTCTCAAGATAGCATAAGTATTACGGTGGGTAAACGAATTACTGTCGAGCAATTGATAGAATTGAGCATAGTTATGAGAATATCTAGGTATGATCATGTATATAGGCATCACGTCCGTGACAAGTAGACCGACTCCTGCCTGCATCTACTACTATTACTCCACACATCGACCGCTATCCAGGATGCATCTAGAGTATTAAGTTCATAAGAACAGAGTAACGCTTTAAGCAAGATGACATGATGTAGAGGGATAAACTCATGCAATATGATATAAACCCCATCTATTTATCCTCGATGGCAACAATACAATATGTGTCGTTTCCCCTACTGTCACTGGGATCGAGCACCGCAAGATTGAACGCAAAGCTAAGCACTTCTCCCATTGCAAGAAAGATCAATCTAGTAGGCCAAACCAAACTGATAATTCAAAGAGACTTGCAAAGATAACCAATCATACATAAAAGAATTCAGAGAAGATTCAAATA
Source organism: Triticum aestivum (assembly GCF_018294505.1). Taxonomy (NCBI): domain Eukaryota; kingdom Viridiplantae; phylum Streptophyta; class Magnoliopsida; order Poales; family Poaceae; genus Triticum; species Triticum aestivum. The sequence goes on from NC_057796.1 coordinate 439,355,713, forward strand.
TTGTTCATAGATAATCTGGATCATAAACCCACAATTCATCGGATCTCGACAAACACACCGCAAAAAGAAGAGTTACATCAAATAGATCTCCAAGAGAATCGAGGAGAACTTTGTATTGAGATCCAAAGAGAGAGAAGAAGCCATCTAGCTAATAACTATGGACCCGAAGGTCTGAGGTAAAGTACTCACACATCATCGGAGAGGCTATGGTGTTGATGTAGAAGCCCTCCGTGATCAATGCCCTCTCCAGCGGAGCGCCGGAAAAGGCCCCAAGATGGGATCTCACGGGTACAGAAGGTTGCGGCGGTGGAATTAGGTTTTCGTGGTGCTCCCCGATGGTTTGGGGGTACGTAGGTATATATAGGAGGAAGAAGTAGGTCGGTGGAGCCACGAGGGGCCCACGAGGGTGGAGGGTGCACCCAGGGGGGTAGGCGCGCCCCCCTACCTCGTGGCTTCCTCGTCGGTTGCTTGACGTCCACTCCAAGTCCTCTGGATCACATTTGTTCTGAAAATCACGTTCCCGAAGGTTTCATTCCGTTTGGACTCCGTTTGATATCCTTTTCCTTCGAAACTCTGAAATAGGCAAAAAAACAGCAATTTGGGCTGGGCCTCCGGTTAATAGGTTAGTCCCAAAAATAATATAAAATTGTATAAATAAGCCCATTAAACATCCAAAATAGAATATAATATAGCATGGAACAATAAAAAATTATAGATACGTTGGAGACGTATCAAGCATCCCCAAGCTTAATTCCTGCTCGTCCTCGAGTAGGTAAATGATAAAAACAGAATTTTTGATGTGGAATGCTACTTAGCATAATTTTCAATGTAATCCTCTTATTTGTGGTATGAATATTTAGATCTGAAAGATTCAAGATAAAAGTTTAATATTGACATAAAAGTAATAATACTTCAAGCATACTAACTAAGCAATTATGTCTTCTCAAAATAACATGGCCAAAGAAAGTTCATCCCTACAAAATCATATAGTTTGGTCATGCTCCATTTTCGTCACACAAGAATGCTCTCATCATGCACAACCCCGATGACAAGCCAAGCAATTGTTTCATACTTTAGTAATCTCAAACTTTTTTCAACTTTCACGCAATATATGAGCGTGAGCCATGGATATATCACTATGGGTGGAATAGAATATGATGATGGGGGTTATGTGGAGAAGACAAAAAAGGAGAAAGTCTCACATTGATGCGGCTAATCAACGAGCTAGGGAGATGCCCATCGATTGATGTCAACGCAAGGAGTAGGGATTGCCATGCAACGGATGCACTAGAGCTATAAATGCATGAAAGCTCAACAAAAGAAACTAAGTGGGTGTGCATCCAACTTGCTTGCTCACGAAGACCTAGGGCATTTGAGGAAGCCCATTGTTGGAATATACAAGCCAAGTTCTATAATGAAAAATTCCCACTAGTATATAAAAGTGACAAAACAAGAGACTCTCTATCATAAAGATCATGGTGCTACTTTGAAGCACAAGTGTGGAAAAAAAGGATAGTAGCATTGTCCCTTCTTTATTTTCTTTTCTTTTTTTTGGGCCTTTCCTTTTTTTATTTGGCCTTTCTCTTTTTTGGGGACAATGCTCTATGAATGATGATCATCACACTTCTATCTATTTACAACTCAATGATTACAACTCGATACTAGAACAAAGTATGACTCTATATGAATGCCTCCGGCGGTGTACCGGGATGGGCAATGAATCAAGAGTGACATGTATGAATAATATGCATGGTGGCTTTGCCACAAATACGATGTCAACTACATGATCATGCAAGGCAATATGACAATGATGAAATGTGTCATGATAAACGGAACGGTGGAAAGTTGCATGGCAATATATCTCGGAATGGCTATGGAAATGACATAATAGGTAGGTATGGTGGCTGTTTTGAGGAAGATATAAGGAGGTTTATGTGTGACAGAGTGTATCGTATCACGGGCTTTGGATGCACCGGCGAAGTTTGCACCAACTCTTAAGGTGAGAAAGGGCAATGCACGGTACCGAAGAGGCTAGCAATGATGGAAGGGTGAGAGTGCGTATAATCCATGGACTCAACATTAGTCATAAAGAACTCACATACTTATTGCAAAAATCTACAAGTCATAAAAAACCAAGCACTACGCGCATGCTCCTAGGGGGGTAGATTGGTAGGAAAAGACCATCGCTCGTCCGCGACCGCCACTCATAAGGAGGACAATCAAAAAACACCTCATGTTTCAAATTTGTTACACAACGTTTACCATACGTGCATGCTACGGGACTTGCAAACTTAAACACAAGTATTTCTCAAATTCACAATTATTCAACTAGCACAACTTTAATATTACTACCTCCATATCTCAAAACAATCATCAAGCATCAAACTTTTCTTAGTATTCAACGCACTTATAAGAAGGTTTTTACTAATCTTGGATGCCTATCATATTAGGACTAATTTCTCAATTTAAGCAAATTACCATGCTGTTTTGTAGGACTCTCAAAATGATATAAGTGAAGCATGAGAGAACAATAGTTTCTATAAAACAAAACCACCGCCGTGATCTAAAAGATATAAGTGAAGCACTAGAGCAAAAACTATATAGCTCAAAAGATATAAGTGAAGCACATAGAGTATTCTAATAAATTCCGAATCATGTGTGTCTCTCTCAAAAGGTGTGTACAGCAAGGATGGTTGTGGCAAAAGCAAAGACTCAAATCATACAAGACGCTCCAAGCAAAACACTTATCATGTGGTGAATAAAAATATAGCTCCAAGTAAAGTTACTGATGGACGAAGACGAAAGAGGGGATGCCTTCCGGGCCATCCCCAAGCTTTGGCTTTTTGGTGTCCTTAGATTTACCTTGGGGTGCCTTGGGAATCCCCAAGCTTAGGCTCTTGCCACTCCTTGTTCCATAATCCATCAGATCCTTACCCAAAACTTGAAAACTTCACAACACAAAACTTAACAGGAAATCTCGTGAGCTCCGTTAGCGAAAGAAAACAAAACACCACTTCAAGGTACTGTATTGAACTCATTATTTATTTATATTGGTGTTAAACCTACTGTATTCCAACTTCTCTATGGTTTATAAACTATTTTACTAGCCATAGATTCATCAAAATAAGCAAACAACACACGAAAAACAGAATCTGTCAAAAACAGAACAGTCTGTAGTAATCTGTAACTAGCGCAAACTTCTGGAACTCAGAAAACTCTACCAAAATAGGAAGACCTAGATAACTTTTTTATTGATCTACTGCAATTGGAATCAGTATTTTATCACGTTCTGGTGATTTTGAACAATTGTTTTCGTGAACAGAAAGTTTCTGGAATTTTCAGCAAGATCAAATAACTATCATCCGAGAAGATCCTATAGGTTTAACTTGGCACAAACACTAATAAAAACACAAAAACAAATCTAACCAGAGGCTAGATCAAAGGTTTATTACTAAACAGGAGAAAAAAGAAAAAAGCTAAAATAAAATTGGGTTGCCTCCCAACAAGCGCTATCGTTTAACGCCCCTATCTAGGCATTGATAATTTTAATGATGCTCACATGGAAGACAAGAATTGAGGCACAAAAGGAGAATCATAAAGCATGTGACAAACACATCTAAGTCTAACATACTTCCTATGCATAGGCATTTTATAGGCAAACAAATTATCAAGGCAAGCAAAAACTAGCATATGCAAGGAAGCGGAAAGAAACAATAGCAATCTCAACATAATGAGAGGTAATTTATTATCATGAAAATTTATACAACCATATTTTCCTCTCTCATAATAATTACATGTGGGATCATAAGCAAATTCAAAAAAATAGCTATCGCATAAAATATTTTCAACATGATCCACATGCATGCAAAGTTGACACTCTTCCAAAATAGTGGGATCTAAAGTTGACACTCTTCCAAACCCACTTTCAATATTATTGCAAACACTATTATCAATCTCATATTCATCATGGGGCTTAAATAAATTTTCAAGATCATAAAAAGAATCACCCCAATCATGATCATTGCAACAAGTAGTAGACATAGCAAAACTAGCATCCCGAAGCTTAGGGTTTTGCACATTATTAGCACAATTGACATCAATAGAATTTATAGTAACATCATTGCAATCATGCTTTTTATTCAAAGATCTATCATGAATCACTTTATAAAGCACTTCATCACAATTTCCAGATTCACGAATTTCAAGCAAAACCTCATAAAGATAATCTAGTGCACTCAACTCACTAGCAATAGGCTCATCATAATTGGATCTCTTAAAGAGATTAGCAAGGGGATAAGGATCCATAAACTTTTAGCAAGCGAAGATGCAAGCAAAAAGAAGGCACATGGTAACACAAGATCAAATGGAAAGAGGGCGAATAAAACGGCAAATGTGAAGTGGGGGAGAGGAAAACGAGAGGCAAATGGCAAATAATGTAATGCGAGGGATAAGAGTTTGTGATGGGTACTTGGTATGTCTTGACTTGTGCGTAGGTTCCCCGGCAACGGCGCCAGAAATCCTTCTTGCTACCTCTTGAGCACTGCGTTGGTTTTCCCTTGAAGAGGAAAGGGTGATGCAGTAAAGTAGCGTAAGTATTTCCCTCAGTTTTTGAGAACCAATGTATCAATCCAGTAGGAGACCACGCTTGAGTCCCACACACCTACACAAACAAATAAGAACCTCGCAACCAACGCGATAAAGGGGTTGTCAATCCCTTCACGGTCACTTACGAGAGTGAGATCTGATAGAGATGATAAGATAATATTTCTGGTATTTTTATGATAAAGACTAAAAGTAAAGAAAGCAAAATAAATGGTAATAGAAATAGCTTGTTGCGGGAAGATTAATATGATGGAAAATAGACCCGGGGGCCATAGGTTTCACTAGTGGCTTCTCTCAAGATAGCATAAGTATTACGGTAGGTAAACGAATTACTATCGAGCAATTGATAGAACTGAGCATAGTTATGAGAATATCTAGGTATGATCATGTATATAGGCATCACGTCCGTGACAAGTAGACCGACTCCTGCCTGCATCTACTACTATTACTCCACACATCGACCGCTATCCAGCATGCATCTAGAGTATTAAGTTCATAAGAACAGAGTAACGCTTTAAGCAAGATGACATGATGTAGAGGGATAAACTCATGCAATATGATATAAACCCCATCTTTTTATCCTCTATGGCAACAATACAATACGTGTCGTTTCCCCTACTGTCACTGGGATCGAGCACCTCAAGATTGAACCCAAAGCTAAGCACTTCTCCCATTGCAAGAAAGATCAATCTAGTAGGCCAGACCAAACTGATAATTCGAAGAGACTTGCAAAGATAACCAATCATACATAAAAGAATTCAGAGAAGATTCAAATATTGTTCATAGATAATCTGGATCATAAACCCACAATTCATCGGATCTCGACAAACACACCGCAAAAAGAAGAGTTACATCAAATAGATCTCCAAGAGAATCGAGGAGAACTTTGTATTGAGATCCAAAGAGAGAGAAGAAGCCATCTAGCTAATAACTATGGACCCGAAGGTCTGAGGTAAAGTACTCACACATCATCGGGGAGGCTATGGTGTTGATGTAGAAGCCCTCCGTGATCAATGCCCCCTCCGGCGGAGCGCCGGAAAAGGCCCCAAGATGGGATCTCACGGGTACAGAAGGTTGTGGCAGGGAATTAGGTTTTCGTGGTGCTCCCCGATGGTTTGGGGGTACGTAGGTATATATAGGAGGAAGAAGTAGGTCGGTGGAGCCACGAGGGGCCCACGAGGGTGAAGGGCGCGCCCAGGGGGGTAGGCGCGCCCCCCTACCTTGTGGCTTCCTCGTCGGTTGCTTGACGTCCACTCCAAGTCCTCTGGATCACATTTGTTCCGAAAATCACGTTCCCGAAGGTTTCATTCCGCTTGGACGCCGTTTGATATCCTTTTCCTTCGAAACTCTGAAATAGGCAAAAAACAACAATTTGGGCTGGGCCTCAGGTTAATAGGTTAGTCCCAAAAATAATATAAAAGTGTATAAATAAGCCCATTAAACATCCAAAACAGAATATAATGTAGCATGGAACAATCAAAAATTATAGATACGTTGGAGACGTATCAGAGGCCAAGGAAGAAGAAGAAGAAGAAGGAGTGGGGCTCTCTCCCCCTCTCTCCCGGTGGCGCCGGAGTGCTGCCGGGGCAAGGATCGTGACGGCGATCTACATCAACAATCTTGCTACCGTCAACACCAACTCTCTCCCCCTCTATACAGCGGTGTAACACCTCTTCTCTCCATTGTAATCTCTACTTAAACATGGTGCTCAACTCCATATATTATTTCCCAATGATATTTGGCTATCCTATGATGTTTGAGTAGATCCGTTTTGTCCTGTGGGTTAATCGTGATCTTGGTTGGTATGATTGCATATTTTATTTATGGTGCTGTCCTACGGTGCCCTCCGTCTCGCGCAAATGTGAGGGGCCCCCGTTGTAGGGTGTTGCAATATGTTCATGGTTTGCTTATTGTCGGTGTTGCGGGGGTGACAGCAGCCTAAACGCGGATAAGTGGGTCATGGCGTATGGGAGTAAAGAGGACTTGATACTTAATGATATGGTTGGGTTTCACGGCCTTAATGATCTTTAGTAGTTGCGGATGCTTGCTAGGGGTCCAATCATAAGTGCATATGATCCAAGTAGAGAAAGTATGTTAGCTCATGCCTCTCCCTCATATAAAATTACAAGAATGATTACCGGTACTTGTTATCGATTGCCTAGGGACAAACGACTTTCTCATTGACAAAAGCTATCTACCTTTATTACCTCACAATTTACTCATAGTTATATTCTCGCAAAGTACTCATAGTTTTATTCTTGCAAAATAGTTTCATACTTGTTCTAGGTAAAGCAAACGTCAAGTGTGCGTAGAGTTGTATCGGTGGTCGATAGAACTTGAGGGAATATTTGTTCTGCCTTTAGCTCCTCGTTGGGTTCGACATGCTTATTTATTGAAGAAGGCTACAAACGATCCCCTATACTTGTGGGTTATCAAGACCTTTTTCTAGCACCGTTACCGGGGAGCAATAGCGTGGGGTGAATATTCTCGTGTGTGCTTGTTTGCTTTATCACTAAGTAGTTCTTATTTCCTGTTCTAAGTGGTTCTCTATCTTTAGTTTTGGATATGGAACACGAAACACCAAAAAAATTAGTGGTACTTGCTACTCGTGGAGATTGGGAACCTCCTAAAACCCTCGATGCTCGTTATGTGAAAGATATTATGCACTACTTTGATAATCCTGAGAAAACCCCATTCAACTATATAATGGGAGTAACGTTGGATCAACGTGAATACTTTAGAGATTATCGCTTGACTCATAAAGGGAAATTGTTATGGGATCAAATTCATATGTTGCATTGGTATGCTCGGGAGCTATGCTTGAGATATGATTATACTTGTTGCTCTAGGATGAAGGCCCCACACCTTCCCTTTTCATGTGAATTTAATGATAATGAAACTTTGGCTTCTTATGCTAATGATATATATGATTATTATGATGTGGAACAAATAGAAGAATTTGTTGCTTTTAAGGGTGCTTATGAAATTGAACCTTTGTTTGAAAAGTTTGAAGATTTTGATGATTCTGTTTATGGACCTGAAAATTTTTCTATCCTTAAATATTGCTATGATAATTATGAATGCAATTACGATATTGATGTATTTATTGAGAGAGTCTCCGCTGTCCAAGAAGAGACTAATATTTTGCAGGAGTCTATGGAAGAAGAAATTGATGATATTGTGAGCCCATTGGATGAAAAAGGTGAGGAGGAGAGCAAAGAACAAAAGGAGGAAGAGCGGCTTGATCACCCGTGGCCACCTTCTAATGAGAGTAACTCTTCAACTCATAGATTGTTTAATTCCCCTTCGTTCTTACCGAAGGATGAATGCTATGATCCCGTTGATTCTTTTGAAATATCCCTTTTTGATGAACTTGATGCTTGCTATGCTTGTGGCCATGATGCCAATTTAAATTATGCTTATGGAGATGAACTTGATGTAGTTCCTTATGTTAAGAATGACATTGTTGCTATTGCACCCACACATGATAGTCCTATTATCTTTTTGAATTCTCCAAACTACACTATAACGGAGAAGTTTGTTCTTATTAAGGATTATATTGATGGGTTGCCTTTTACCGTTGCACATGATAATTTTGATGAGTATAATATGCATGTGCTTGCTGCTCCTACTTGCAATTATTATGAGAGAGGAACTATATCTCCACCTCTCTATGTCTCCAACACGATAAAATTCCAAGAAACCACTTATGTTATGTATTGGCCTTTACTTGATGTGCATGAATTGTTCTTGTATGACATGCCGATGCATAGGAAGAGAGTTAGACTTCGTCATTGCATGATATATGTTGCTCTGTGCTCATTACTAAATGCCAAATCATTGCTAATTAAAATTGGCTTTGATATACCTTGGGATCCGGGTGGATCCATTACTTGAGCACTTTATGCCTAGCTTAATGGCTTTAAAGAAAGCGCTGCCAGGGAGACAACCCGGAAGTTTTAGAGAGTCATTTACTGTTGAGTGCTTTTATAAAGTTTAAAAACAAAAAAATATAGAGGGGAACTTAAAACTTCACAAAAAGAAAAGTGAAAGTGAGAAGGACGAGCACTGTGGAAGCTGAAGCATGCCTTGAACTTTGTTCATGCCCATGGAAACTTTGTGATTCTTGAATTACAGAAACTTTTCAACAAAAATAATTATCCCCTGTAAAATTATTGTGCCAAGGTTTGCCTTTAGGATGGGAAGATTGCTTGTTGGTATGTGCGGTGCAGAAACAGAAACTTTGGCTATAGCTCGTGAATTTTCATTTTTTACTGGAACATCAAAAGGTCCTGAAACTTTCTGCACACTATTGATATACAAATTGTTTATTTCTTCCTAATTTTTCAGAATTTTTGGAGTACAAGAAGTATGGTAGATGTTCAGATTGCTACAGACTGTCCTGTTTAAGACAGATTCTGTTTTTGATGCATTGTTTTGCTTGTTTTGATGAAACTATCGATTCTATCGGTGGTATAAGCCATGGAAAAGTTATATTACAGTAGCTACAATGCGAAAACAAAATATGAATTGGTTTGCAATAGTACTTAGAGTAGTGATTCGCTTTATTATACTAACAGATCTTACCGAGCTTTCTATTGAGTTTTGTGTGGATGAAGTGATCAAAGATCGAGGAGGTCTCGATATGAGGAGAAGGATGAGAGGAAAGAGCTCAAGCTTGGGGATGCCCACGGTACCCCAAGTAAATATTCAAGGAGACTCAAGTGTCTAAGCTTAGGGATGCCCCGGAAGGCATCCCATCTTTCTTCAACAAGTATCGGTATGTTTTCGTTCTCGTTTCGTTCATGTGATATGTGTAAATCTTGGAGCGTCTTTTGTGTTTATTTTTCACTTTTCTTTTATGCACCATGCTAGTATGAGATAGTCCATGGTTGATTTATAGAATTCTCATTGCACTTCACTTATATCTTTTGACTGTGGCTGTATAGAATGCTTCATGTGCTTCACTTATATCATTTGAAGTTTGGATTGCCTATTTCTCTTCACATAGAAAACCGTTACTCGTAGAATGCTCTTTTTCTTCACTTATATTTGTTAGAGCATGATCTTTTGTAGAAAGAATTAAACTCTCATGCTTCACTTATATCCATTTAGAGAGTCAACAGGAATTGGTCAATTGCATGGTTAGTCATGAAATCCTACATAAAACTTATGGATCACTGAATATGATATGGTTGATTCCTTGCAATAGTTTTGCGATATAGAGATGATAATATGTGGGAGGTACTAGTAAACGGTTGTGGTTAGTAGGAATATTGGTGTTAAGGTTTGTGATTCTCGAAGCATGCACGTATAGTCTCTCGTTATGCTATGAAGTTGGAGCATGATTTATTATTGATTGTCTTCCTTATGACTGGCGGTCGGGGACGAGCGATGGTCTTTTCCTACCAATCTATCCCCCTAGGGGCATGCGTAGTAGTACTTTGCTTCGAGGGCTAATAGACTTTTGCAATAAGTATATGAGTTCTTTATGACTAATGTGAGTCCATGGATTATACGCGCTCTTACCTTTCCGCAATTTGCTAGCCTCTACGGTACCGTGCATTGCCCTTTCTCACCTCGAGAGTCGGTGTGAACTTCACCGGTGCATCCAAACCCCATGATATGATATGCTCTATCACACATAAGCCTTATTATATCTTTCTCAAAACAGCCACCATACCTACCTATTATGGCTTTTCCATGGCCATTCCGAGATATATTGCCATGCAACTTCCACCGCTTCCGTTTGATGACTTGAGCATTCATTGTCATATTGCTTTGCATGATCATATAGCCGACATAGTAGTTGTGGCTTAGCCACCGTTCATCATTCTTCATACATGTTATGCTAGATCATTGCACATCCTGGTACACTGCCAGAGGCATTCATATAGAGTCATACTTTGTCATAGGTATCGAGTTGTAATTTTTATTTCTTTTGAGTTATAAGTAAATAGAAGTGTGATGATCATCATTATTCATTTTTAGAGCAGTGCCCCTGTGAGGAAAGGATGATGGAGACTATGATTCCCCCACAAGTCGGGATGAGACTCCGGACAATGAGAGGAAAAAAAGAAAAAGAAAAAAAGAAATAAAAATAAACAAAGAGAGAAGGGGCATTGTTAGTATCCTTTACCACACTTGTGCTTCAAAGTAGCACCATGTTTTTCATATGGAGAGTCTCCTATGTTGTCACTTTCATATACTAGTGGGAATTTTTCATTATAGGATTAGATGCACACCCACTTAGTTTTCATGATGAGCTTTCATACACTTATAGCTCTTAGTGCATTCGTTGCATGGCAATCCCTACTCCTCGCATTGATATCAATTGATGGGCATCTCCATAGCCCATTGGTTAGCCGCGTCAATGTGAGACTTTCTTACTTTTTTGTCTTCTCTATATTCACCCCTATCATCATACTCTATTCCACCCATAGTGCTATATCCATGGCTCGGCTTGTCATCGGGGTTGTGCATGATAAATACTTTGTGTTAAGAAGACAGAGCATGACAAGACTATATGATTTTGTAGGGATAACTTTCTTTAGCGTTGATATTTTGGAAGACATGATTGTTTGTTGGGATGCCTGAGTATTGATGTCTTTATGTCAAATTATAGACTATTGCTTTGAATCATTTATGTCTTAATATTCATGCCATGATTGGATATATGATCAAGTTTATGCTAGGTAGCATTCCACATCAAAAATTATCTTTTTTATCATTTACCTACTCGAGGACGAGCAGGAATTAAGCTTGGGGATACTGATACGTCTCCGTCGTATCTATAATTTTTGATTGTTTCATGCCAATATTATACAAGTTTTACATACTTTTGGCAACATTTTATATGATTTATTTGGACTAACTTATTGATCCAGTGCCCAGTGCCAGTGCCTGTTTGTTGCATGTTTTTTGTTTAGTAGAGAATCCATATCAAACGAAGTCCAAATGCAATAAAATTTTACGGAGAATTATTTTGGAATATATGTGATTTTTGGGACTTGGAATCAACGCAAACGGAGGCCCACACAGCCCACAAGACACCAGGGCACGACCTAGGTGCCAGGCGCGTGGTGGTGGGTTGTGCTCACCTCGTACGTTGATTGGAGCTCTACTTCGGGCGCAAGGAAGCTTATATCTGGAAAAAAAATTGTGTTAAAATCTCAGCCCAATCGGAGTTACGGATCTCCCAAAATATAAGAAACGGTTTTCGGCCAAATCTGGGGAACGCGAAACAGAAGAGAACAGGGAGGGAGATCCAATCTCGGAGGGGCTCCCGCCCCTCCACCGCCATGGAGGCCATGGACCAGAGGTGGAACTCTCCTTCCATCTAGGGGGGAGGCCAAGTAAGAAGAAGGAGTGGGGCTCTCTCCCCCTCTCTCTCGGTGGCGCCGGAGTGCCGCCAGGGCAAGGATCATGACGGCGATCTACATCAACAATCTTGCTACCGTCAACAACAACTCTCTCCCCCTCTATACAGCGGTGTAACACCTCTTCTCTCTATTGTAATCTCTACTTAAACATAGTGCTCAACTCCATATATTATTTCCCAATGATATTTGAAAAGTGGTGATTGATTGCTTGTATCTGCGTTGGTATTTCCCCAAAGAGGAGAGGATGATGCAGCACAACAACGGTTAGTATTTCCCTCGGCTGTGAAACCAAGGTTATCAATCTAGTAGGAGAACCAAGCAACACTATGTAAACGGATCCTGGACACAAATAACAAATACTTGTAGCCCAATGCGTAAGAGGGGTTGTCAATCCCTCCCAGTATTGAGATAGATTAAATTGTATGAGATTGGATAAATAGATCCGACAAAAACACAAAATAAAATAAATAAAGAAAAAGTGCAGCAAGGTATTTTTCGGTTTTTGGAATAATAGATCTGAAAACAATATGATAGAAAATAGACCCGGGGACCCTATATTTCACTAGTGGCTTCTCTCGAGAAAATAGCATACGGTGGGTAAACAAATTACTGTTGGGCAATTGATAGAAGAGCAAATAATATGACGATATCCAAGGCAATGATCATGTATATAGGCATGATACGTCTCCAACATATCTATAATTTTTTATTGTTCCATGCTATTATATTATCCATCTAGGATGTTTTATATGCATTTATATGCTATTCTATATGATTTTGGACTAACCTATTAACCTAGAGCCCAGTGCCAGTTTCTGTTTTTTCCTTGTTTTTGAGTATCGCAGAAAAGGAAAACCAAACGGAGTCCAATTGACCTGAAAATTCACGGAGGTTATTTTTGGACCAGAAGAAGCCCACGGAGTATTGGAGATGGACCAGAAGAGTCCCGAGGCACCCATGAGGGTGGGGGGCGCGCCCCACCCCTTGGGCGCGCCCCCTACCTCATGGCCGCGTCGGAGATCCCCCTGACTTGTTCCCGACGCCAACACCTCTTATATATACCCAAACTTCCAGAACATAACCTAGATGGGGAGTTCCGCGCCGCAAGCCTCTGTAGCCACCAAAAACCAATCAGGACCCTGTTTCGGCACCCTGCCGGAGGGGGAATCATCACCGGTGGCCATCTTCATCATCCCGGCGTTCTCCATGACGAGGAGGGAGTAGTTCAACCTTGGGGCTGAGGGTATGTACCAGTAGCTATGTGTTTGATATCTCTCTCTCTCTCTCGTGTTCTTGATATGGCACGATCTTGATGTACCACAAGCTTTGCTATTATAGTTGGATCTTATGATGTTTCTCCCCCTCTACTCTCTTGTAATGGATTGAGTTTTCCCTTTGAAGTTATCTTATCGGATTGAGTCTTTAAGAATTTGAGAACACTTGATGTATGTCTTGCATGTGCTTATCTGTGGTGACAATGGGATATTCACGTGATCTACTTGATGTATGTTTTGGTGATCAACTTGCGGGTTCAGTGACCTTGTGAACTTATGCATAGGGGTTGGCACACGTTTTCGTCTTGACTCTCCAGTAGAACCTTTGGGGCACTCTTTGAAGTTCTTTGTGTTGGTTGAATAGATGAATCTGAGATTGTGTGATGCATATCGTATAATCATACCCACGGATACTTGAGGTGACATTGGAGTATCTAGGTGACATTAGGGTTTTGGTTGATTTGTGTCTTAAGGTGTTATTCTAGTACGAACTCTAGGATAGATCGAACGGAAAGAATAGCTTCGTGTTATTTTACTACGGACTCTTGAATAGATCGATCAGAAAGGATAACTTTGAGGTGGTTTCATACCCTACAAAAAACTCTTTGTTTGTTCTCCGCTATTAGTGACTTTGGAGTGACTCTTTGTTGCACGTTGAGGATTGTTATATGATCCAATTATGTTATTATTGTTGAGAGAACTTGCACTAGTGAAAGTATGAACCCTAGGCCTGGTTTCAAAGCATTGCAATACCGTTTTCGCTCACTTTTACCACTTGCTACCTTGCTGTTTTTATATTTTCAGATTACTAAAACCTATATCTACCATCCATATTGCACTTGTATCACCATCTCTTCGCCGAACTAGTGCACCTATACAATTTACCATTGTATTGGTGTGTTGGGGACACAAGAGACTCTTTGTTATTTGGTTGCAGGGTTGTTTGAGAGAGACCATCTTCATACTACACCTCCCACGGATTGATAAACCTTAGGTCATCCAGTTGAGGGAAATTTGCTACTGTCCTCGAAACCTCTGCACTTGGAGGCCCAACAACGTCTACAAGAAGAAGGTTGTGTAGTAGACATCAAGCTCTTTTCTGGCGCCGTTGCCGGGGAGGTGAGTGCTTGAAGGTATATCTTTAGATCTTGCAATCGAATCTTTTAGTTTCTTGTTTTATCACTAGTTTAGTTTATAAAAGAAAATTACAAAAAAATGGAATTGAGGTGCCTCATATGCTTCATCTTTGTAATGTCTTCCGTGAAAATAAGGATTCCGATAATTGTGCTCAATTGCTAGAAGGAGAATGCATTAAAATGTTTGGCACTAAATCTTTGAATTATGAGCATGATTGCAATGTTGTTAGTATGAATTCCTTGAATATCCATGATGCTAATGATATGCAAAGCTACAAGCTTGGGGATGCTATGTTTGATGAAGATGATATTTTTAGGCCCCCAAGTTTTGATGAGAAAATATATTATGATGATAGCATGCCTCCTATCTATGATGATTATTGTGATGAAATTTATGCTATAAAGAGCAATGATATCCATGAAACTTGTCATCATGATTTTAATGCTCAAATTGATTATGTGAATAAAGTATCACATGATAGTTATTTCCTTGAGTTTGCTCCCACTACTATTCATGAGAATAAATTTGCGTATGTGGAGAGTAGTAAAATTTCTATGCTTATGCATCATGAAAATAATGCTTTATTTAATGGTTATATTGTTGAATTCATTCATGATGCTACTGAAATTTTTTATGAGGGATGAATATATGCTTGTAGGAATTGCAATAATATCAAGTTTCCTCTCTATGTGTTGAAAATCTTGAAGCTATGCTTGTTTTGCTTTCCTATGCTAGTTGATTCTTGTTCCCATAAGTTGTTTGGTCACAAAATCCCTATGCATAGGAAGTGGGTTAGGCTTAAA
Organism: Triticum aestivum; assembly: GCF_018294505.1. NCBI lineage: Eukaryota > Viridiplantae > Streptophyta > Magnoliopsida > Poales > Poaceae > Triticum > Triticum aestivum. The sequence continues at coordinate 439,370,911 of NC_057796.1, forward strand.
TGTGCTAGTTATATTCTTCATGATGCTCTCTTTATGTTTCAAATCTTATCTTTTATATGAGCATCATTGAAATCATCATGCCTAGCTAAAAAGGCATTAAAGAAAAGCGCTTGTTGGGAGACAACCCAATATTTACCCTTACTGTTTTTGTATGTCCACATGATTAAGCTACTGTAGTAATCATGTTTTATAGCTTTTGTTTCAATAAAGTGCCAAGTAATACCTTTAGGATAGCCTACGGTGATAGTTAATTTGATCTTGCTGAAAAACAGAAACTTTTGCACGCATGAAAATAATTTTAATAAATGACAAGAACGTGATTTTCAGTTGATTCTTTTTGCAGAAGATTAATAAACAGATTGCTTAGGACTTCCTAATTTCTCAGGATTTTTGGAGTTACAGAAGTATTCGAGAGTTACAGATTACTACAGACTGTTCTGTTTTTGACAGATTCTGTTTTCTATGTGTTGTTTGCTTATTTTGATGAATCTATGAGTAGTATCGGAGGGTATGACCATAGAGAAGTTGGAATACAGTAGATATTACACCAATATGGATTTAGAATGAGTTCACAACAGTACCAAAAGTGGTGATTTATCTTCTTATACTAACAGAGCTTACGAGTTTTCTGTTGAGTTTTGTGTTGTGAAGTTTTCAAGTTTTGGGTAAAGATTCAATGGACCATGGAATAAGGACCGGCAAGAGCCTAAGCTTGGGGATGACCAAGGCACCCCAAGGTAATATTCAAAGACAACCAAGAGCCTAAGCTTGGGGATGCCCCGGATGGCATCCCCTCTTTCGTCTTCGCTCATCGATAACTTTACTTGGTGCTATATTTTTATTCACCACATGATATGTGTTTTGCTTGGAGCGTCATTTTCTTTTGTTAGCATTTGCTTGCTGTTTGAATAAAATTCCAAGATCTGAAATTCTTAAATGTTAGAGAGTCTTCACATAGTTACGTAATTATTCGACTACTCATTGATCTTCACTTATATCTTTCGGAGTAGTTTGTCATTTGCTCTAGTGCTTCACTTATATCCTTTTAGAGCACGGCGGTGGTTTTATTTTGAAGAAATAGATGAACTCTCATGCTTCACCTATATTATTTTGAGAGTCTTTTAGAACAGCATGGTAATTTGCTTTGGTTATAAAATTAGTCCTAATCACTACAAAAAAATACACTTCCGTGATGATACGTGTTTGTCACAGTAGGTCGCGTTTTTTGTCATGCATGTACATCCATGACAAATTTATGACAGAATCAAGATAGTCATACCTGTGCTGTCGTAGAAGAGTTCCATGACATTACCAAAATTATCATCACGGAAGTGTCCACTTCCATGACGATAAATCGCGTGTCACAGAAGTGCTTTCGTCAAGGGTGACCGACACGTGGCATCCACCGTAACGGAACGCCATTAAGCTATCAGGTCGGGTTTTGGATCCGATAACCCGTTAACAGCCCCGGCCAATGGGGATTTTCCACGTGTAAAATCATCATTGGCTGGAGGAGACACGTGTCAGGTCCGCGTTGGCACAGGTGTCACTCATCCAATGGGCGAGACGTGCCTATGATATGTTGACACGTGGAACGGCCCATCAAGTTTAAATGGGCCGTCCCAACTGAAGGCCCACAAGATTTTGCGGACCATAATGGGTCGGCCCAGCTAAAGGCCCATGAGATTTTGCGGACCATAATGGGCTGGCCTAGCTCAAGGCCCACAAGATTTTGCGGGCCATAATGGCCGGCCCAGGTAAAGGCCCACAAGATTTTTCTGTGCCATAATGGGCCGGCCCAGGTAAAGGCCCACAAGATTCTTACGGATCATAATGGGCCGGCCTAGCTAAAGGCCCACGAGATTTCGCCGACATTAATGGGCCGGCCCAGCTATAGGCCCACAAGATTTTGAGGACCCTAGTAGGCCGGCCCATTAACTGGCTGCCATGTTTTGGGCCAAATGCCGGCCCATATTTGATCCGGTCCATTAATGGCCTGCCACGCTCCGGGCCTAATAGTGGCCCATATGAGATCCGGCCCATTAAAAGCCTACCACGTTCTGGGCCAAATTACGGCCCAGATCAGGTCCGGCCCTTTAAGAGGCTTTGGGCTCAATTATGGCCCATATCAGATTCGGCCCGTCAACTGGACACTATGCTTTTGGGCCCACTTGCTAAAGGCCCACTTAGTAATTCGTCCTGATATTAGTTTTGGCCTGTTAAGGGTCCGTTTAACATTTCGGCCCTATATTAATTTCGGCCTGTTAAAAGCCCGTCATATAGTTGGGCCTAACTACGGCCCGGTTTGCATCCGGCCTGCTTGCAGCCGATATCTGATTGGGCCAAACAAGGACCGAGACAATTTTGGCTTGTTAAAAGCCCGTGATTTGATTCGCACAATCATGGGCCGGGGTTCATTTCGGGCTGCTGCCGGCCCGTGAGCTGTTCGGCACGTTTCAGGCCCAACCTACATCATGATTGCATGACGGCCCGATTATGTACCGTAATTTTACGGTTTGGCCGGTTTACTGCGAAGACAGGATATATATACAGTAAAATAACTGCAACATCGTGAATAAGAAAAAACCTAGACTATACAATAAAGAAATTACGTCATATTACATCCACTGGGTATCAAAGTTCGCCACTATGATAATAAAGCACAAGCAGACAGCAGATTACATACACTGGGCATCAAAGATCGCCACCAGTGCAAATAAACACGCCGACAAAATAATATACAAAACCGACAGCACTTCAATAGAGTTCAAGAAAGGTTAGCCCTGCTGGGGAGCTGCAGCGCAAGCAGCTGAGCAAGATGATGAGACTGCGCTTGTTCAACACTTATATCTTCCTCACTCTGAAAGATAAACAAGCAGACAGATGACATGTTTTGCGCATAAAAGTATCAGTGCTGACAATTCATCATATTTCTTACTGACGAATAAAGTGACATAGTTTAAAATTGCATTAACACAATATGGTATTGTTCAGGTCAAGACATGGCAGGAAATGACATTGTGAAGGAGTTGGCAGCTTCACGACACCACTGGATTACAGATAGAGAACTCATAAGTATCAATGGTTAGTGTGCTGTCAATTTATACCATTTCAGATTGGCAAATAAAGAGACGGTTTAAATAATAGTAGAATGATATGACATTGTTCATAGTTAAGACATTGCAGAATATGACATTGTGCTGTAGTGGGTAGGTTCACCACACCACTGGATTACGAATGAAGAACAGAAGCATACATGCAGTGCAAAAGAAGATCACTTGCTCTGTATAGTTTAATTTACATGGTATGAAGAAGGAACTTGGTTGTACAACTGAAAACTTAAATTGAGAAAGGACAAACTTTTGTTTATGAACTACATAATAAACTTTAAACAAGCAATTTGATGCAAACACCAAAAATAAACAGCTGTTGCAGTCATGCCTAACCAAATATATACAACAAAGTTTTAAGGCTTGAGATGGATAAACTTACATTATTGGTGAAGACAGGCTCTATAAAGGCCTTGTCCATGCTGATGGGGGGGCAATTCAAGAAGTTTACCACAGAATCTTCTTCAAAAGCATTGCCTTTATTCTACATTTTGTTAAGAGTAAATATAGATGTGATAATATACGAAAAAATGGAGAATATTTAAGATAAGATGAAGAGTGATGCTACATAACCAAGTAGCTATAAATGTAAGTGCAGCGATACAGGCAAAAGGTACAGCCAAGAGCAATGCACAGCTAAACTTCTTCAGTACCAACCTTATGGTAAGAGTAAATATAGATCTGATGTGTAGAAAATGGAGGGCAAAGGAAAATAAGTTGCAGAGTGATGGTACATGAACAACTACCTGTCATTATAAGTACACTGATAAAGGACAGCATGTACTTACAAGAACAATGCAGAGCTAAAAACATTGGCATTGGATATATTCTACACTAATGTAACCATTCATACAGATCAGATAATTTGGAGCGAACAATTGATAAGCAAGCTATCATGCATACTGTTGTCACATAATGTACCAGGTATGTATGCAAGTACAGTGATACAAGACAACAGGTACTAACAAGAGCAAAGCAGCGGGCAACATATTTGCGATATCCTGTCGTTCTTGTCAAACCGGAATTCTTCTTCGAGCAGATTTCCTGCAAAAAAGATCCATTAGGCACATGCGGAAAAGTAGAAGTTCAAATTGTCATGTGATTTCATAGACAGTACCTCATCCTGGGAACGAGACCAGTGCATAACAAGGTTTTTCCATTCAATGTCTTCTAAATTTAGCACTGGAGACTTCACCAGAAATTCATTTATAGACTTGCCATCAAAGTGTGATTTCCTCAGGTAACACCGATACTGCTGCAATGCTTCCTTGAAAAGCACAAGCAAGCGTTGCTCGTCATGACTATCCAGATTGACCCTCGCCTAGTTACAAAAATGTAATGTAAATCATTGATGTGTTCAATCAGCAGAAAACAGGAAAATAATAACCATGAATAATAGCACTTACACGTAAGTTGGACAGGAAGATGTGAAAATGGTGTTTGTCTTCACAATAATCTTCCCATGATGGGAATATATGCACGTAGTCCCTAACAACATTGAAAGCATTGTCTTTTAAACTGGGAATAAATGGAATGGGGTTCCAATCTGCAGGAATTGGCCGTCTCTGCAGTTGGGATAGGTCTTCGGCCGGTGGACTTGCTGTACTTTTTGCTGGAGTGGGATTTTTCTGTGGTACAGCTGGTGCTATGGCAAATGAAATTGGTATACCTTTTGCTGGAGCGCAGGTCCTGTGTGGTGGGGCTAGTGGTGTGGCCAGTGAAGTATGGGTACAGTCTGCTGGAGTCGGTCCTACGTTTTGTGTCACTGGTTGTACAGCCAATATAAGTGGGGTGTTGTCTGACTTCTCCGGCACCACCACGTTTTTCAAGGACTTTGCTGGTGCTCCTTCAGGTTCGGCAATCACCCTCTTCCTTTTTGATGTCTGATGCACAAGAACAGCATTTGAGTGGAAAAAACATGGTATGATGACAGATGGAATATGTATTGATAATGGATGGGCATGGCATCTCAACATATATGATGAGTAAACTAAGCAGATGGCGGTGCAACAAAGTAGAAGAAATGCAAGACAACATATGCAAGATACCCGCAATCAATAAAACATTGCCAAATTAGAACAGGCACCTTGATGGGTGAACAGGACAGGCCATCTGCCTTTGACTCCTCGAGGTTAGAATATTCATTAGGATCATATTCTGAACAAGAATCAACAGGTGGGGAGCGTATGAGTTTCATTGCATCCAGAATGGCACTCAATGCCTTGGTGCCAATTTTGTAAGTCATTGCAGTGTTTAGCTTCAAGAGTGGACTACTGCTAGTGCGACACAAAGCAGCTACACATATCATAGTGTAGATATAACGGGAAAACCTTAAGCATCAAAGTAAAATCAGCAAAGTGGAACTTGCTAGAATATATGTGCTAGTATTGCCGGTACGGCTAGAAAGGCTTCGGATACCAGCTCTCTTCAAGTGAAGGTGCGGTACTGTTAATATCAGTGTAACTCTCAAAGGCGACACAGCTCCCTGCATTTCCTTGCTATTCTTATAGGATTCAAGTGGGCAGGCCACTACAAATCCTATTCCTATGTTTACAAGATCCTACGAATCAAAGAGGCTCAAAGTGTCCATCACAACCGACCGTATAGACCTCTACACTGCAAATGTCCCTGCTCATCTTCAGTACAAGGAACATACTGTACTACTATCATACTTCCTCCGTTCCAAAATATAAGTCTTGGTAGAGATTTCCACTATGGTTCACATACAGATGTATCCAGATACATTTTAGAGTGTAGATTCACTCATTTTGCTCCATATGTAGTCCATGGTGGAATCTATACAAAGACTTGCATTTAGGAACGGAGAGAGTACATATTAAAGAAGAACGGAAGAGGAACATGGTAAAGAAGACCAAGCAGATTTTGGATAATAAAATGTTGGTTGCGGAGTGCCCACACATGATGAACCAGAGCGCATTAAGAATGCAACTCCCTGCTGTCTCTCGACCATTTCAGGCGGTTGGATGAAGATCCTACGTCTCCTAACCCTTCTTCTTCCTCGTCTCTGATTCTTCCCATACAGAACACCGCACGGGCCGCCAGCCGGACCACCGGCCCCCATCGCCTGTGTTCCTCCGCCACCCCCACCCCCGCCCCAACCCCCACTTGTGTCGAGTTTTCTTCGTTCGGCAAGGCCCCACAACCACCCGAGCCCCTCCGATCGCACCGGCGAACTCCGGCGAGCTCTGAAAAATCGACTGACCCAATTTTGAAATTTAGTCTACTGTGATTTAACTAGTGTGGAATATAAAAGGGGAAAACCATAAGCATTGGGAGTATAGTGTTGAGCGTGCCATGGCGGATCTGAAGGTGCAAACCGGACAAAGGCAACTTCACAACCAAGACAAGAAAACAGAGTAAAGCAGTGGCGATCTATTTTCTTGCTGCGATAAATAAGTTGAGCAGATACAAAAGAGTACCGCCTCTGGTGCGGCGCCGTGTACGCATCTGCTGAGAATTTGACGGTGCTGCGGTAGCGATGGCTGTCGGCGGCGTGGAAGCAGATCTAGGAGGGTAGACGGTGGCGGCGGGGCGCGGTGGACGAGACGGTCGTAGGAGCGGCGCCGGCAAGGTGGACGACGGCGGGGATGAAGCAAGAGGACGGGATGCAAGGATCCCGGTCTGAAGTCGTGGATGAGAGAGGTCGATCTCTTGTAATGGACGGCGGCGTTGGGGTATCAGCTCCGGCATGGTGGAGGAGGACGGCGGTGGATGGGGTGGCGGACGGTAGCGGACGGAGGAGGGTGGGGTGGAGAGGGTGTTTTGGCGCCCACGGAGTACGAATGGGGAAAAGGGAGGTAGAGAGGAAGGGGGGAACCATGTATTCAGGGCGCGCTTGTCTCAAATGCGAGGAAATTTACAAACTTAGCCCCCGTTTCAAATTTCTACTACATCACAGCAACATTAGTCGGTTGGGGATAGGACGGTAATCTCGCATACACCGAATATTTGCCGACGAGAGTTTGTTTTTGGCGCCCACCGTGTATGAATATGAATCGGGGAGGGATTCGATTTCGGCCGAGGACACACTGTGTTTTGGCGCCCACCGTGTATGAATCTGGGTGAGAGGCGGTTACGTCCCGTTTGGGTGAAATTACAAACCTACCCCTATCGAAACCTATAGAAATCCAGCAGATAGGCTTTGCGTGGCAGGGATAGGCAGTAGTGATTTCCATCTCGCAGATTTTGGTTTCGGGCGGTTACTGCGACTTTCCCCGCTTCGTTCAAATTTTGCAGAGTGCACATTTACCGTGCCAACTCAATTCGAATCCCGTTTGTATTCTATTTTTTTCGGGCGGGATCCATTTTCAATTGGAATTACATTCTATATACATCATTTTTTATATATACTTTCAAAAGCACAACACCATTTATTCATAAATATGGTTTACAAATGGCATGATCTCAAATTCATAAGGTTGTATCCATCAATTTGGATTTTCAAATATTTGAAACCACTTTATGTTGAAATCCAATGTATGCATTCCTCGCTAACTGTCTCCAATTAATGTGTGTTTCATGCGGGTTTTTTTTACTTCTCAAACATGTATAATGTGTTTCACACACGCAACATATAGTGTAATCCCGTTTAGACATTAATTGCATATAAACCATGCATTGTTTGTAATTGAAGAATCTATGGATCACCAATATTGATAAACTATATAACATTACACGTGTGCCCAATTCAAATGAATATGCATGTTTGATACACCAATTTGCGTTATGATATTATCGATGTCGTGATCTCCAGTTTAAATATTTGAATCCCCTTTAATCCAGATATTCGTCTCATATAGCTATCACTCATGCTTATATAGGACTATCTCTCTAGACCTATACGTGTTCATCGTCTCTCAGGTATCTCTCGTGCTACCTGTATGTCGACAATGATCTTTTATCTTCGTAACACACTGACGATACTCTCTCCCTCAACCTTCATCACTCTATCTCTCTCTAAGTATATCTCGCTCCCTGCTATGTGTCTCTAACTATGATTCTCCATGTGGAATCTCTTTCTCTCACACAAACACAAAACTTTGTCTCCCGGGGTCTCATTTCTGTCTACTATTCCCATGTGTGCCACTCGCACACCCCTCATACAGAGATGTCTTTCGCTCCTTAGATATGAGAACCTACGACTCTTCCTCTTCAATATCTCTTTATCACACACAAACACAAACTCTGTCTCCCAGGGTCTCATATTTCTCCATTGTTCTCTTGTATGTCGCTCACACACACCCTCTCTCCCTAGAGATATCTTGCGTCCCCTCGTATGTCTCTCTAGCTATCCCTCTCGTTGTGAAATATCTTTCTCTCTCGCAGACACAAAACTCCGTCTCTCTGGATCTCATTTCTCTCTGATATATGTTTGTATGTGACTCACATGCACCCTCTCTCTATCTCTCTCACACCCACACACATAACCCAGCCTTCTGATCCACTCGACTCCTATCTCTAACGCACACTAGCTAGCATCTTTATCTTTCTATTTATCTGTTTCTCCATCAACCTTCTTTCTCGCCCTCACTCTTGATTCCTATCACGCACACTACATATGTTTCTCTCTACATGCAGTCAAGTGCCCTCTCACACACATATATAACTTCACCTTTTGAACCACCCGACGGTCATCTCCAACACCCAAACTAGCGGATGTCCCTCTAGCTAGCATCTCCATCTCTGTATCTATCTGTAGTTTCTCCGTCAACATTTCTTTCTCGCACGGAGTCTTGCTTCCTATCACCCACACTATATATGTCTCTCCATACATATGCATTTATAGGTTGGTCTCTTTTGCACAATCGTTGCGCCTCACTCCCTCTGCTCGCCATAGATGCATGCTCCAGCCCACGCCACTATCTCTTAAAGACAAAAACACATGCTCAATTGTCGGGCCTTCTTCCCTGCATTCTCACATGCATGCATATTGTCATACCGATCTGTCTCTCCCATGTCGTTGATCTTATGACTTATGTCTTCTTTCTTTTATCTCGATCATGCGCGCTCGCACACACACACACATCCCACGTATACATGTATACCTCTCACACATGCACGTTCAAGGTCTCTATGTCTCCATACGTAGTTAATTACCCTCAATCCTAACGCCACATCGAATCGTTCTCCTCTTTTGTGCACATAACTTCCGCCTGGATGGGTAAAACACACACTCACACTTAACAATCTCCTTCTAGCTACCCCCCGCCTCTCACCCTTCCCCTATATCCCCGAAACCAATAAGACCATCCCTTTGTTTAATTCCCGCCTACATGCACCATCGATATATAGTAGTCTTCCCCGGTGTCTCTCGAACAAACACGTTCTCTCGATGTCGACTCCTCTCACGCGCACATACCTTCTCTTCCCTCTCTACGGGCATTTTCTCTCTCGCACCCCATCGTTGGCGGCCTCTGCCATACACATCACCTCTCTATGATGAAGCCATGCACACTTAAATTACATCCGCCACAGAGGACCCCGCGACACACACACGCACACACACACACACACGCACGCACCCCCCCCCACACACACACACAA